>NW_015162480.1:92848-109541 GCF_001447785.1 Gekko japonicus
TAGGGGTGCCGGTAGGTTTCCCTGCCCATTACAAATATATGTGGCCATAGTTAGGGTAGTAAAATGGTGACTAGCACCGAATTGTAAGCCGCTCAGAGACCCCCTGACAAGGGGTTCGAGCGGGATATAAAGTTGAATGTATAAATAAATAAATAAATAAATAAATAAATAAATAAATAAATAGCACATTAGGCCACACCCCCATGTTACCAGGAGTGTGGTTATCCAAGCACACCCACCTTTTGCTTGTTATTCTGTTTACCTTGTTTGTTGTCAAAACCCAGGGCCTTTTTTTGTAGCAGGAACTCCTTTGCATGTTAGGCCACACACCCCTAATGTAGCCAATCCTAATGAGTTTCTGCTGTTGGGTGTGGCCTATTATGCTAATGAGTTCCTGCTGGGCGTGGCCAACTTGGGAGCCAGCCGGAACTCCGTTCCTGTGCGTTCCTGCCCAAAAATAGCCCTGGAGGGCGGCAAGCTCCAAAGCCCACTGGCACACTGATTGTGGTTCTCCTATTTTTCTCCTCTAGCTCCAGCAGAGCCCCAAGGCCTCAGAAGTTTCTTTTTCCATCTCTCATTTCTACTCCTGTACCCCCCCCTTCCAAATACATAGAAGAACTCCTCACTAGTTCCTTCTTTCCCTTCCCTTGACTTTGCCAACAGACCTACAGCACTGACTGTTGGTTCTGAGTGGAACTCCAGAGAGCCTCGGGGCTGAACCGGACAGACCCCGAGATTAGCTCTCATCTGATTGTCACAGCTAACGCAGAAAGTTCCACTGCTGAACACCTTCGCCGAAGAATTCACAGCCTCCCTAGTTACCACCTGGCAACCCTCTCTACGTTTAATTCCCACGTCACTCTAAATCCTGCAGCTAGCCAGATTCAGAAGATCCCCTTGGTTTAGAGAATTGCCCCTTTGATTACAATCTTCATGTTTGGTGTAGTGGTTAAGCGATTTGATTCCCCACTCCTCCACTTGCAGCTGCTGGATGACCTTCAGCAAGCCATAGTTCTGACAAGAGCTGTCCTTGAAAGGGCAGTTCTTGAAAGAGCTCTCTGAGCCCCGCCTACCTCACAGGCAGTGTTCCCTCTAAGCTGAGTTAATGTGAGCTAGATCACAGTTTTTTAGCCTCTGGTTCACAGGTTTTTGTCTTAGCTCAGGCAGGAGGGCTCCAGAGCAAACTGATTTATGTGGTAGCCAAATCGCTCGCTCCCAACTTTAATGCCAGCAGCTCACAAAGTAGAATTTTTGCTCACAAGACTCCACAGCTTAGAGGGAGCATTGCTCACAGGGTGTCTGTTGTGGGGAGGGGGAGGGAAAAGGAGATTGTAAACCACTCTGAGTGAAGGGCAGGGTATGAATCCAATCTCTTCTCTTCTTCGTCTTAATCACTGAGCCATGGTTACACTTGACTATATTTATTCATTTATCCCACTTTTCTTCCCAAGCAGCTTACAGCCAAAAAAAAAGGGCCTATACACAAACCAATGACAAGAAAACAGTTGCACCACCACAGACTACATATTGGGATGGTCCTGGATTCATATACCAGTCCCTCCAAAAGCCTGGACTGTGAGTCACGAGCTCCAAGGAACATTCCCTGAGCCCTTTTAGAATAGACCAGTAGTTCTTCAGGTTCAGCATCCTGCCTCACTCAGTAGTCAACAAGTTACTATGGAGTAGGGTTCCCAGGCCTCCCACTATGTGGCTCAGAGCCGCAGCAGAAAATAATAATAATAATAATGATAATAATGATAATGATGATAATGATAATAATGATGATGATGATGATAATAATGATGATGATGATGATGATGATGATGATGATGATGATGATGATGATAATAATAATAATAATAATAATATAGATAGATATATTAAAAATTGTTATTGTGTGATCCACGACATCACTTCTGGGGAAAACCCTGAAGTGGCATTGGGTAGCTTTAGGAATTGCCAGAGTTTCCAGAGATTCCTAGAGCTAGGGTTGCCAAATCTGAGGTGGAAAATACCTGGAGACTTTGGGGGTGGAGCCAGGAGAGGGCAGGGTATGGGGAGGGGAGGGGCCTCATCATGGTACAATGCCATAGAGTTCACCCTTCAAAGCAGCCATTTTCTCCAGGGGAGCTGATCTCTGTCAGCTGGAGATTAGTTGCAAAAGCGGGAGACCTCCAGGCCCCACCTGGAGGTTGGCAAACCTACCTAGAGCTAATGTAACTTCCAAATTTTCTCTGGAAGTGACATTGTAGTACATACAATGCCACATTCTCCTAAATCCATGTCCTCAAAGCTCATGCTCCCCTATGGAGAGCCAAGGGCAGGGTTCAGAGGTCAAGGCTTACCTCAAGTCTGGCCTCCCAGCACTGGTATTCAGAGATGTTCTGCCTCTGAATGGGAAGGTTCTCTTTAGTCACCATCAGTGTTCCCTCTAAGCTCAGTTAGTGTGCGCTAGCTCAGTTTTTTAGCCTCCAGCTCACACATTTTTGTCTTAAGCTCAGGAAGGAGGGCTCCAGAGCAAACTGATTCATGCAGTAGCCAAGTCGCTTGCTCACAAATTTAATGCCGGTAGCTCACAAAGTTGAATTTTTTGCTCACAAGACTCCACAGCTTAGAGGGAGCATCGGTCACCATGGTGAATAGCCACTAATGGGCCTCTCCTCCATGAATTTGTCTAATAATTTTTAAAGCCATCTATGCTTTAACGTCCTCTGGCAGCGAATGCCACATTTTAATCAGTCATTGAGTAAAATTGTGCGTGTGTGTAAAGTACAGTCAGTCACAGCCGATTTATGGCGACCCTGTAGGGTTTTCAAGGCAAGAGACGTCCAGAGGTGGTTTTGCCATTGCTTTCCTCTGCATAGCGACCCCGGAATTCCTTGGTGGTCTCCCATCCCAATATTACCCAAGTCTGACCCTGCTTAGATTATGAAATCTGACAAGATTGGGCCAGCTTGGGCCGAGGGTTGCCAGGTCCCCTCTGGCCACCAGCAAGGGATGGGAAGGGTGGGGTTGCCAGATCCAGGTTAGGAACCTCCTGGAGATGGTTTGGGGGTGGAGCCTGGGGAGGACAGGGACCCCCGTGGGGGGTACAATTCCACAGAGTCCACCTTCCAAAGCATCCATTTTCTCCAGGGGAACTGATCCATATTGTCTGGAGATGAGCTGTAATTCTAGAGGATCCCCAGGTCCCACCTGGAGGCTGGCATCCTCACCTGGGCCAGTCAGGTCAGGGCACGGTAGAATAGTACCTCATTTTATCTCTCTTGAATCTGTTGCCCAACAACTTCATTGTTGTTGTTGTTGTTCAGTCGCACAGTCGAGTCCGACTCTTTGCGACCCCATGGACCACACCACGCCACGCCAGGCCCTCCTGTCTTCCGTCGTGCTCCGGAGTTTGCTTAATTTCATGTTCGTTGCATCGATAACACTGTCTAACTACCTCATCCTTTGCCGACCCCTTCTTCTTTGACCTTCAGTCTTCCCCAGCATCGGGGTCTTCCCCAGTGAGTGCTCCCTTCTCCTTTGGTGGCCAAAGTAGTTGAGCTTCAGCTTCAGTATCTGGCCTTCCAGGGAACAGTCAGGGTTGACTTCTTTTAGGACCGACTGATTCGATCTCCTGGCAGTCCAGGGGACTCTTCAAGAGTCTTCTCCATCACCATAATTCGAAAGAATCTATTCTTCGGCACTCATTGGGTGCCCTTAACTTCTAGTTATTTGGGAGAGGAGGATAATTGCCTGACTTCTTAAACAACATAGGATGTTAAGGTAAGGCTGAGTCTCTGAACCACTTATTACAGAAATTGGCCCAGTGGCTACAGTAAAGGGGGGGCAGGGCGGTGGCAGTAAAACAGTAACACTGAGGTGCTGTTTCTGCCGCACAGCAGGGGCTCACAAAAGTACATTCAACTTGTGAAAAACAAATCTGCACACTGTGGGAAAGAGGGCCCTGGCAACCCGCAGAGTGGATCAGAAAAAGAAAGGAAAGTGGGACGCCGGAGGAAGAAAAAGGCCCTCAGCAGACACAAGTCTGCCATTTAGCGCCACAGGAAGCTAAGACAGTTCCAAAGAGATTGCAACAAACCCACAAAGAAGAAGCATTTAGTGATGGGTGCCACCCTCCTGTTGGGCTAATAGCCCTTATCGGAGGGCACAGTGACACAAAAAACCAGCACGGCTTGATGGCGAGAGGTTAGAACTGGCTGTGGAAGGACAGGGATCGAACTTCTGTTCAGTCATGGCCTCTCTTGGCCACAATTCCCTTACTGTGAAATGGGTACAAGAGTGACCAACCTTTCAGTTTGGTGTAGTGGTTAGGAGTGCGGACTCTAATCTGGAAGAACCGGATTTGATTCCTCCACTTGCAGCTGCTGGATGACCTTGGGCAAGCCATGGTTCTGTCAGAGCTGTCCTTGAGAGGGCAGTCGTCTCAGAGCTCTCTCAGCCCCACCTATCTCACAGGGTGTCTGCTGTAGGGAGGGGAAGGGAAAGGAGATTGTAAACCACTCTGAAGGGCGGGGTATAAATCCAATCTCCTCCTCCTCTTCTTTTTCTTCTTCTTTCAAATAGGGTTGACAGCCACCAGGTGGTGGCTGGAGTTCTCCTGGGATTTCAGCTGACCTCCAGGTGACAGAGGCGGACTCTACGGCATTATGCCCCACTGAGAGCCCTTCCCTCCCCAAACCCCGCCTTCCTCGGGCTCCACCCCCCCAATCTCCAGGTATCTCCCAATCTGTAGCTGGCAACCCTACCTTCAAAGCTGGTGTGCTCCTAAATGAACAAGCCACCTCGAGGAGGGGTCCCTTATACATTTTCTAAACAGATAAATAAGATTTGGGTTTGCGTACGCCCCTAATTTTATCTACTACTGTTAATCAAGGAAAGGCCTAATAGATAAAGTTTGACCAACTTCAGGATATATGCCTTTCCCCTCCAACCTATTTGTATTGAAAAAGGCCCAGATTCTCCTAGCTGAGCTCAGGTGGGCAGAGAGAGAGAGCGAGAGCGAGCTAATGAGACTATTTGTAGAGTAAGGTGTTAATCTAAATCCTGACGCAGGGAGGTCTCTATGCCAAGGATATTTGGGGAGAACATTTACCCATGCCGTCTGAACCTGTCAAGGGGGTCCAAATGTTACCGGTGTTTAAGCTCCTTTGCTATGTCCAGTGGAAACCCAGTTAGCCAGTTTAAAAAGGAATTACCTACGATTTTCTGACCTTTTCAGTCTCTTAATATTATTGCCCTCCGAGCATCCAGAGTACACAGACGAGGGACGCGATGAAATCTGCTTTGTTCTGAAACCTTTCACAAATATTAGAACACGACAGGAGTGGATTTTTATCTGTTTGAATTTCAGATTGCTATTTAAAGGTTACCTGTCTAAATTCCCACAAGGAAAAGGAGGAGAGGAGAAAGAACGAAAATATATTGTAACAAACGTTCTGTGCCTTTGTTTTCCAGTGCACATGTCAGATGGAGGTGGTGGTAAATGTTCACCTAATGTATTAGCCTTTATTTCTGGCTGATAAAGCCAATGTAGTGTAGTGGTTAGAGTATCAGACTAGGATCTGGGAAAACCAGGCTCAAACTGCTACTCTACCATGGTAGCACTCATGCTCTTGGGCCAGTTGCTCTCTCCTAGCCTAACCTCTACTTCAGAGAGTTGTTGTGAAGATAAAATGAACAACGTTGTAAGCTGCTTTGGCTCTCCACTGAGCTATCTTTCATGACATTCCACTTCTCACCTAAGACTGGAAGTTCTCCAACAGAAAAGCATCAAAGGGCAATTACAATGTGAAGTTACGAAACCAGAGTTCATTAACAAGTTCAGGACAATGGCCTCTGGGGCTGAATAAGGACACTGGATTCTTACCTCATTACAGAAGCTAATTTTCTTCATTTCTCACCTCTTAGCATATCTCCTTGCTCTGACGAAGCTGATATTGTTTTGCATTACACCTCTGAATCCTGACTGCGACTGGCCTTTCTTGGTACTCCCCTCCTACCTTCTGACCAAGACATAAGGGCTGATGGATCCTCATTCTCATTTGTATCTAATGTCCCCCTTTTCTTTCTTTTTCTGATCGTCTCTGCAGGTTGTCAGGGCCCTCTTTCCCACAGTTTGCAGGTTTGTTTCCCACAAGCCCGGGGAGGGCAAGGACCTCAGTGGGTTACAATGCCTTAGAGTCCACCCTCCAAAGCCTCCGTTTTCTCCAGGGGAACTGATCTCTGTAGTCTGGAGATGAGCTGTAATTCCAGGGGGTCCCCGCGTCCCTCCTGGAGCCTGGCATCCTCACCTGGGCAGAGTAGGATAGCACTTCATTTTATCTCTCTTGAATCTGTTGCCCAACAACTTCATTGGGTGCCCTTAAGTTCTAGTAATTTGAGAGATGGAGATAATTATACCCTGGAAAATTTTGCTGGTCTTTTAAGGCGCTAGTGGACTCAAATTTTCTTCTAAATAAATAATAGCCAGTCTCGTGCCTCCCCTGTTTTTGATCTTTGAAAATGAACTGAAGTCTACATAACAAAATGCAGCTGAATTCATATTGAGATTTTGGAAATCTGCAAACGAGAGAGGCGAAATTTCATGACGAAATCTATCTTCTGAAACCAGCAGAGGAGGAGAGAGACTTCTGCAGATTTTCTATCCCTCCGACAAGTTGCACCGAGAGCATCTGACATGGAAGCTTCTTTCTTGTTAGCATGGAAAAGGATGTGTCTGTAGTCCAAAGGAGTGGTTCAAAACAAACCAGAGAGCCAAAACATGGAGAATGACTCGATTCCGCTCCTTTACCCATACTTCAGTTATCCACTTAGTGGAAGGAAAAATAAATAACTTTTAGCAATGATGGCTTGGCCCTGTCAAATTGAGCTTAGTAGCCACAAATGGGCCCTCTTGATGCAATTTTGTGGAGGCTTTCTCCCAGTTGGCCAACATTCTGTCTCCCAACCCGACTGCTTTGTATTTGCCGATTCCAATACTGTTAGAGTTATAAAGAGGCACTTATCGCATTAAGCAGATTTGTGCCTGAAATGCTGCTGTGAGACGTAACCCTATTGGTATTCGAGGTCAACAAGAGAACTGAATTCTGTCTTGAGTTCCTGCCCAATTCTCCCCCATTTAAAAAGGACACAAGAATGCAATTCACCCGTCATTGGAGGACACATTATCTCCGAGTTTCCAGCTTCCACACTGCAGTTATAACCCATTGTGGTCTTGAGAAAGGAACTTTATCCTTGTTTGTATGCAAATAACAACAGCTCGAGCAATTTCTAGAGGACATCTGGCATGACTACAATCCATATCTTTGCAAAATTTGCTTTCGGGAGACTAGAGTCCTGCAGATTCAGTGGAAGCTACCTGGTGGACACCAGACTCCTGTATGGCTGAAGCAAGTGGCAGAATCTGGGGCTGTGATAAGTCCTGCCTAGTATGTTCCAGGGGGCCGCGGTGGCTCAGTGGTTAAAATGCTGAGCTGCAGACAGGAAGGTCAGTAGTTCGGCAGTTCGAGACCCGAGTGCCGCGTGATGGAGTGAGCTCCTGTCTCTGCCAAGCTAGCAGTTCGAAAGCAAGAAATTGCAAGTCGATAAATAGGTACTGCTTCAGTGGGAAGGTAACAGCATTCCGTACACCATGGCGTTTAGTCATGCTGGCCACATGACCACAGAGGAGTCTTCAGACAGTGCTGGCTCTTTGGCTTGGAAACGGAGATGAGCACCGCCCTCTAGAGTTGGATTCGACTGGCTTTCGAGTAAGGGAAACCTTTACCTTTACCATGTTCCAAATAGCAGTGGTACCTTCATGCTAGCATCACAGCAATCCCAGAACGTGGTAGAAAATGTCTTAGTAATACTGGGGAAGGGCTGTGGCTCAGTGGTGGAGCATTTACTTGGCATGGAGAAGGTCCCAGATTCATTGCCTGGCATCTCCAGTTAAGAATCAGGTAGTAGGTAATGCAAAAGACCTCTGCCTGAAACCCTGGATAACTTCTGCCAGTCTGAGTAAACCATACTGACCATGATGGACCAAGGGTCTGATTCAGTATAAGGCAGATTCACATGTATTTGAAGGGCTGTCACTTAGAGGAGGGCATGGGGCTGTTCCTGTTGGCAGCAGAGGAGAGGACTTGGAAGGTATTGGCTGGATATCAGGGAAAACTTTTTTACAGTAAGAGTTGTGCAACAGTGGAATCGGCTCCCTAGGGAGGTGGTGAGCGCCCCCTCACTGGCAGTCTTTGAGCAGCGGCTGGACAAACACTTGTCAGGGATGCTCTAGGCTGGTCCTGCATTGAGCAGGGGGTTGGACTAGATGGCCTATCAGTGGCTATTAGCCGCAAGGTATAGATAGGGACTCTGGGGCAAGTGATGCTCTGTCTTCTTGGTGCTTGGGGGGGTCAACAGTGGGAGGGCTTCTAATGTCCTGGCCCCACTGGTGGACCTCCTGATGGCACTGGCATTTCTGGCCACTGTGTGATACAGAGTGTTGGACTGGATGGGCCTTCGGCCTGATCCAACATTGGCATCTCTTATGTTCTTACGTTCTTATGCCTCTATGGCCCCTTCCAACTCTGTGATTCTATGATTCATTTGTTCTAAAGTTCTGGATCAGAAAGGCTTCTGCTCCAATCAGAATTTTGATTGGCATTTGTTGTTGTTCAGTCGCACAGTCGAGTCCGACTCTTCGCGACCCCATGGACAAGATCACGCCAGGCCCTCCTGTCTTCCGCCGTCCTCCGAAGCCCGCTCAATTTCATGTTCGTTGCATCCATGACAGAAAGAATATGGCAGTTCCATGCCAATCAAATCCATGGATGTCATGGATTTGATTGGCATGGAACTGCCATATTCTTTCTAATTGGTTCGTCCTCATTTTTATAATTTCCTGGATTGACTCCTCCTCCTTTGCACATTTTCCTGGATAGAGAAAGAAAGGAGACCAGTCTGGCAAAATGATCGAGGGTTGTCAGCTTTCAGGTGGAGCCTGGATTTCTCCCAGACTTATAGCTGATCTCCAGAGACCACAGAGATGAGTTCCCTTGGAGAAAATGGTTGCTTTGGAGGGTAGACTTTATGACATTATACCCTGCTGAGGTCCCTCCCCTCTCCAAATCCCATTCTCCCCAGGTTCCACCCCCAAATCTCCAGGAACTTTCCAATCCAGAATTGGCAACCATAGCTCTTGTAGAGTTCTCAGCCACATTTATAGAGGAGATTCCAATAAACTGTCAGATCAAATCTAGACTGAATCCAGGGTGTTATTTCTCTTCTTTGCAGCTGAACAGCTCTCAAGCTTTCATTTGCCAAAATTCCTGCAGCCTCCCGGTCCCTGAACAATGCCTCATTAATTCTCCACAATAAAGATCCAGCGACAGAAGTGCTCTGTTGATTGCTAGTTTGACTCTGTACGAACATTCTCTGGACCAAGACTAATTATTACGGGATTAAAACCCATACGCTTTGTTAGGAAGTGGGCTATTTATCAGTCCAGTGTGCATTTGATTTGGGTGACATCTGTATACATTTCATGCACATCTAGCGGTTTGGGCGTGTGTCCAAATTTGAGCTTGTGTATCCGGGCTGGTTTAGACGTGAAGAACAGCTTGGTTTGTATGCCAAACCTGGTACAAGTGAAAGAATCAAATGCCAGTGGAGGTGCTGTGTGTGCCATCAAGTTGCTTCTGACATATGGTGACCCTGTGAATTAATGATCTCCAAAACAGCCCATCGTTAACAGCCTTGCTCCGGTCTTGCAAACTGAGGGCCGTGGCTTCCTTGATGGAATCGATCCATCTCATGTTGGGTCTTCCACTTTCTCTGCTGCCTTCCAATTTCCCTTGTTTAGAGAGCTGGTTTGGTGTAGTGGTAAGGTACGCAGACTCTAATCTGGGAGAACCGGGTTTGATTCCCCACTCCTCCACTTGCAGCTGTTGGATGACCTTGGGCAAGTCATAGTTCTATCAGAGTTGTTCTTGAAAGAGCCGGTCTGGAAAGAGCTCTCTCAGCCCCGCCTGCCTCACAGAGTGTCTGTTGCGGGGAGGGGAAGGGGGAGGAGTTTGTAAGCTGCTCTGAGACTCCTTTGGTAGTGAAGGGCGAGGTATAACTCCAATCTCCTCCTCCTGCTTCTTCTTCTTCTGTGTGACCAAAGTATGATAGACTCAGTTTAGTCGTGTTAGCTTGATTTTGCCTGTTTGACAATCCACTGTATCCATAAAACTCTTCTCCGACAGATATTTCAGATGTTAACATTTCTGTTGTTAACTCTTTTATTATCTGTATGCTTATCTGCTGCTATGCACAGATTTTACTGTGTTATTCCCATCTTAACTGTACTTCTGCAGGTTGATGCTAATTAGCACTTCCTGGCAACCAACCTCACCCCCACCTCTATGTAACCCTTAAGGAAATCTGTTTCAATGGATCTGAAGAAGAGTGCATCTACACATGCTAAATCTCTCTGTTCTCGTTTATACCCAGACCTGAACTTCGTTGGTTTAGGGTTGCCAGCTCTGGGTGGGGAAATACCTGGAGACTTTGGGGGTGGGTGGGTCCAGGAGAGGGCGGGATTTGGGGAGGGGCCTCAGATGGCACAATGCCATGGAGTCCACCCTCCAAAGCAGCCATTTTCTCCAGGGGAGCTGATCTCTGACATCTGGAGATCAGTTGTAAAAGTGGGAGATCTCCAGGCCCCACCTGGAGGCTAAAAAAACAGCAAATAACAACTGTGTACTGCACAAACCCGCACCAAAGTTAACAAAAAGAGACTTCAACACAAAGGTAATTCAACACATGTAATCCATCATAGGAAAATACAAAAGTCCACAATATCCCAAAGAGAAAGAACAAAATCCAACTTACATAATAGCAACCTTGATAGGTGCTTTCTAAAGCTTAGGAGACCTGGCCCATATAGAAACTGAATAAAGTTTGCCTGTTAAGAAATTGCAATGAGACTTCCTGTAGTGGCTTTTTGTTCCTGAGGAAGGACCAGAAGTCCGAAACACTGAACAGTACCTAGGAATAGTGTTGATATCTATTCCAGACTTCATTGTTTCCCTTTGAGAAATTTCTATTCTGGATTTTGTTCTTTCCCTTTGGGATATTGTGGACTTTTGTATTTTCCTATGATGGATTACATGTGTTGAATTACCTTTGTGTTGAAGTCTCTTTTTGTTAACTTTGGTGCGGTTTAGTGCAATACACAGTTGTTATTTGCTGTTTTTTTGGCCATTGCTTACTGTGGACTGTATTGTTGTTGTTGTTGTTCCCACCTGGAGGCTGGCAGCCCTATTGATCTCGGAGGTGCCACTGCACTCAGACTTAGTTCTCACTTCTGTTTGTTGACTCGTGTATTTGTATGCAAATTTGCTGCCATTCACAGGTTTTACCAACTGCTTTAATCCAATCTCAACTGTACTTATTGCACAGTCACTTATGCATCTTGACTCTAACTATCCCTTCCTGGCAACTAGGCCCCCCCACATCTATATGTAAGGCTTGAGGAAACCTTTTTCAATGTATCCTTTTCAGTGTATCTGAAGAAGTGTGGCATGCACACGAAAGCTTATACCCAGTGTTAAACCTTGTCAGTCTTAAACAGGGCTAATTTTGGGCAGGAACGCACAGGAACGGCGTTCCGGCTGGCTTCAGAGTTGGCCACGCCCACTACAGCCAAAACCTCTGCATGCGTGGCTACAGAGGGAAGGCCTGGAGAGTGAAACCCCCCCCCCCTCTTTTTCAAGAACAGCTCTTATCAGAACTATGACTTGCCCAAGGTCATCAAGCAGCTGCAAGTGGAGGAGTGGGGAATCAAACCCGGTTCTCCCAGATTAGAGTCCGCGCACTTAACCACTACACTAAACTGGCTCTCTGCCAGTAAACAGGGCTGTTGCCATGAGGTTTCCGTCTTGTTCCTGAAATCACTTAATAAAGTAGAGCTGTTCACTGCAATGCGTCTTGAACCCAGTATTTAACAAGAACCCGCTTATTTATCTTTTTGGTGATCCACGGTATCCATAAAACTCTCCTCCAACACCACCTGTCAAATGAATCCACTTTCTTCCTGTCCGCTTTCTTCATTGTCCAGATTTCACACCCATACGTAATAATGGGGAATATTATGGCACTGCATTATCTTGATCTTGGTCAGCAGTGACAACATCCTCTTACACTTAAGAGTCTTTTTCTGTCTCCTTCATGGCTTCCCTTCCCAGCCTCAGTCTCCTTCCGATTTCTCGGTTGCAGTCTCCCTCTTGGTTGAGGATGGAACCAAGGAACAGAAGGTGCTAGACGCAGTTAAATAAAGGTTTAAGTGGTGCCTACATGTTTTCCCTTGCAGACCACATAACAGTTTTGCACAGTTTAGCGCTAAACTAGATCTGATCTCCTGAAAAAAAATTAAGAGTGTGTAGTAGCTGCAGGAGGGCTGCGGTGGCTCAGTGGTTAAGATGCTTAGCTGCAGATCGGAAGGTCAGTCGTTCGGCAGTTCGAGACCCGAGTGCTGTGTGACGAAGTGAGCTCCCATCTCTGATCCCAGCTTCTGCCAACCCAGCAGTGTGAAAGCAAGAAATTGCAAGTAGATAAATAGTTACCACTTCGGTGGGAAGGTGACAGCATTCCGTGCGCCTTGCCGGCCACATGACCGCGGAGAAGTTCGGACAGCGCTGGCTCTTCGGCTTGGAAACGGAGATGAGCACCGCCCCCTAGAGTCGGATTCGACTGGCTTTCGAGAAAAGGAAACCTTTAGTAGCTGCAGATGTGGGGGAATGTGTTATAGTCCAAATATAAACCCAGGAGCAGGAAAAAGATGCATGTCTGGAGAACAGCAACTGAGGTTGCCAACTCTGGCTTGGGAAATTCCTGGACATTTGGGGGTGGAGCCTGGGGAGGGATGGGTGTGGGGAGGGGAAGGACCTCGGCAGGGTGCAATGCCATACAGTCCGCCCTCCAGAGCTCCCATTTTCTCCAGGGAAACTGATCCCAGGAGGCTGGAGGTCAGTTGTAATGCTGAGGTCTCCAGCCCCCGCCTGGAGGTTGGAAAATCTCAGCACCATTCAGACAGTGAAGGGAAAGTGATATTTTGAGCGGTTTAGTAGCAGGATTAAAAGAGGCATCGATAGAGGGGAACTGGAGAAAGAACACTCAAAAAGGTTTATAAGAAATGGCAAAAACCAGGGCTATTTTTGGGCAGGAACGCACAGGAACGGAGTTCCGGCTGGCTCCCAAGTTGGCCACGCCCAGCAGGAACTCATTAGCATAATAGGCCACACCCAACAGCAGAAACTCATTAGGATTGGCTACATTAGGGGTGTGTGGCCTAACATGCAAAGGAGTTCCTGCTACAAAAAAAGGCCCTGGGTTTTGACAACAAACAAGGTAAACAGAATAACAAGCAAAAGGTGGGTGTGGCTGGATGACCACACTTCTGGTGACATGTGGGTGCGGCCTAATGTGCTAATGAGCTGTGCTGTCAGGGGCGTGGCCTAATATGCTAATGAGTTTCTGCTGTTTTGTGGCCTATTATGCTAATGGGTTCCTGCTGGGCTTTTTCTACAAAAAGAGCCCTGGGCCAAAAACCAATTTATCTGCTGGAAATCAGGATAGAAGGTAACAAGAAGCTCGATGCCCATCTAACAGAGAGAATATCCTTGGCATTTATTTGTTTTAATAGCAAAACGATTCGTATCCAGTGTGTCTTTAGCATTCTGAAGGCTAGGAAGGGAGATGGAGATGAAAGATGGTCAAATCAGAGCCGAGTGCAAAAACAAGATCTGTCTTCATGACAGCAGGCAGGCCCAGTGGAAACATATCCTCTGTAAACACCTAAATAAAACACCCAGCGGACTGCCCTCCTAGACGGGGCTCTCTCGCTGTAGGCCTGCTTCAGTCATGGAGCATCCAAGCGCTGATGTTCCTTCAGGGTTTAGCTCCAGCTCAGTGCCACGGCTCACCAGCTCTGGCAGAAGTGTGTGCAGCAAATCAGGTTAGGGGTGGCAGGTCCAAATCCCCCACAGTCTAGTGGCTTAATTTGCAGATTATTCTTTGATGTTGTTAATGATGGTTTCACACACACACACACACACACACGGTGGATCCGGAAACAGGCTAATAGATAGGGTTGCCAGGTCTGGTTTGGAAAATACCTGGAGACTTTGGGGGTAGATCCAGGAGAGGGGGGGATTTGGGGAGGGGAGGGGCCTCAGCAGGGCTATTTTTGGGCAGGAACGCACAGGAACGGAGTTCCGGCTGGCTCCTGAGTTGGCCACGCCCAGCAGGAACTCATTAGCATAATAGGCCACACCCAACAGTAGAAACTCATTAGGATTGGCTACATTAGGGGGTGTGGCCTAACATGCAAAGGAGTTCCTGCTACAAAAAAAGGCCCTGGGTTTTGACAACAAACAAGGTAAACAGAATAAGAAGCAAAAGGTGGGTGTGGCTGGATGACCACACTTTTGGTAACATGGGGGTGCATCTAAATGGGCTAAAGAGCTGTGCTGTCAGGGGTGTGGCCTAATATGCTAATGGGTTTCTGCTGTTGGGTGGGGCCTATTATGCTAATGAGTTCCTGCTGGGCTTTTTCTACAAAAAGAGGCCTGGGCCTCAGCATGGTACAATGCCACAGAGTCCGGCCTTCAAAGCAACCATTTTCTCCAGGGGAGCTGATCTCTGTCAGCTGGAGATCAGTTGTAAAAGTGGGAGATCTCCAGGCCCGACCTGGAGGCTGGCAACCCTACTAATGGATCCGTCCAGCCCAGCACTGTCTGCCTGGACTGGTAGCTGCTTTTCAGTAGCCAATGCAGAGGATCTCCGTTCTGATTTTCCAGCTCTGCTACTGTGGATCTTTGTAGTGAAGGTGCCAAGAAATGAATTAAGCTGGGAGCCTGGGAATATATGAAAACACAGGCTGCCCTCCCTGACGTAGTTGCTGCAGGCACTGTCGTTAGAATGGTGAAGCTGCCATCAGATATTTTAACTGATCTATCTTAGATGAATTGTTTTTGTTTTATGAATTATTATTTATCGTTTCGCTATATGTCGTGAGCCACCCAGAGCCTGCTTGCAAGTTAGGGCGGAACACAAATTGAATAAAGCAAAGAAACAAGCAAACAAAAGTGTCCTTCGGCCTCTTTTACTCACACGTGAACACACACTCTCACACACAAACACACACACACACACGACACTGTCTGATACTGAATGGGTGAGAGCGGGTTAAACTGCTCTGGTTCTAACCGGATTATATTTGATCTGGATAATCACGATCACACTTACCTCCCTTATCCCGCCTCACAGCGCAGTCGCAGCGCTCCCCGTTGTCTACACTACTGACGCGCGGAAGCGTGTGTCGGGTTTTTTTATTTTTCCTCAGTTCGCGCATGCGCATAGGCGCCCCTCCATAGAGGGGGGGGGGTATAAATCCAATCTCCTCCTCCTCCTTCTTCCCAAGCAGATGCTCTAGCTCTGAGCCATGGCTCTTCCCAAAACAAAGGCTGTGGTCACACTGGCAGCTTGGCATGGCACGGAGGTGCCGCTCTTTGCACCGGGACAAGTAATAGTGGGAAGGGGTGATCAGACAGTACCTCTAGTGGCGGTCTACCTGCCTGTGTAATGGTTTCCACAGGATGTTGTCGAAGGCTTTCAAAATGTCGTCAAAGGCCCCAGAATCTTATCCCAAGACACTGAAAGGATGGACAACACATCCACTTACCATGTCAGATTACACAGGGAAGCCATTGAAATCCATAAACATAAACATTTCAACAGGAAAGAAGAGAGTTTAAAAATAAATAGGGCATGGTGTCCTGTCCTGAAAAACACAAAATGCTCTACATCTTACAATAGCACTACAGATAAGAATTTAAACAGCCAATCCATATGCAAAAGAACCTCCTCAGGAAAGCTCCTCTATTAGCATGTCACAGCCTGGGGAACTCCTACAAGATAATGACTCAGCCCTACCCCACCTTTCTGAGTAGATATAAATTACCTGCCTACCATTTTTCTTCTCACCTTGACACAGAGACCTGTAGTCTAATAAAGCATAACAATTCTCTGGAACGTGTGTGGAGATTTGCATGCTGTTGAACCTGACAGTACTCCATCTTTCTGTGTTATACCTCCGAGGATGCCAGTCACAGCTGCTGGCGAAACGTCAGGTCCTACAATGCCAAGACCACAGCCACACAGCCCGGAAAATCTACAACAACCAGTGGTTTCCACAGGTTTTGTTCACAGTCCCTCATTTACCTTGGACAGAATTTATTTTCTGGTATTTTCCCCTAATAAATCATGGTCCACCCCTCGGGGTATAAATAAATGAAATAATAAAAATAATAAAAGATTAAACACTCACTACATTGCAGCTTAAAGAGTACTAGCATACAAAACCTTTTGCTGCGATATAAAAGACTAGGAAAAAGGCCCATTGTGGAAATAAATACAACAGCCTCTAGAAAGAGTTTCTGGGCGGGTGCCCCGGCCTTGAACACTCAGTGTCAATTTGCTGTGGCGACCTCAGCAGTGTATAATGACACTGAGTCCACCATTTTCTCCAGAGGAACTGATCTCTGCTACCTAAAGAACAGTTGTAATTTTGAGTGATCTCCAGCCCTCACCTGGAGATTGGCAATGATGGTTCCCCAGAAGGGAATAGTTGGTTTGGAGGGTGGAGTCTATGGCTTTGTACCTGTCC
>NW_015162480.1:110112-115598 GCF_001447785.1 Gekko japonicus
GGGGGGGGAGAGGAACAGTAAACTGTTAAGAATGTTGGAGGCGACACTCAAGCAATGCAGCCAGTGGATAGGGACAGGTTCTGAGTCACACACCAGGGCGCCAACCAATTCCAGAGCATGTGGAAGGTTCTAGAGAAGTGCCACCACCATTGGCTTTTATATATAAGGGAGAGGAGATTGTTAAGCACCAGCGTCAAGACACGTCACCACCCATTCGTCAAGCCCCGCCCATTTTTCTTAGACCCTCCTCTAAGTTCTGCAGCCCTTGGCACGCCCACTGGCCTCCGCTAAGCCCCACCCCATCTTTTCCCCTCTCACCAATGAATTATGTCCACGGTTTAGCAAAACCTCCGAAACGTATAGCTGTTTAGAAAAATTGCCTCTCCCCTTCGCAGATTGTTTCGCTATTGAACCACCTCGATGACACGTTCTTGCTTTATTCTGTTTCAGTCGCGATTTAAAAAAAAAAACACCACTTCTCCGTTCCTTCTCTGGGAACAACCGCCGGTATTTCAGGCAACACTGCGGACACCATGCCTGAAAGTCGAAAGGGCCCCTCTCCCCACACAGTTGCATTCTGGCCAATGTAGTCTGTAAGCCCGTCAGCATGTGCCGGGAGTGCTGCGACGGGGGAGAGGGGCAGGAACTACAGTTCCCAGATGCCTGTGCTAACACGAGGGTGCCTGTGCCTTTCCCTCTTGGACAGGCTGCCCTGGGGAGTGTGGATAGTGCTTAGTGTCAGGCACCTGCTGGGACTGGGCTGCGGGAAGGAAGGTGGGGGGAACCACCTCGGGCTAGGGGGCTCTAGCAGGCCCCCTTGACCCACCTTTGCTGCTGGGGGTCGAGGGGCGGGGAAAGCTTCAGCCTTGTAGCCCCAGTTGTGCCTCATCCTAGAAGGAGGAAGAGAAATCGGTGGGTGCTGGGTGTCGCCCTTCTTGCGCTTTTCTGGTGGGGGTAGGGAGTGCAGTCAAGTGAGTGGGCTTTGGGGGCTCAGGGCTGTAGCTCCTTGGAGGCTGGGTGCGGCGCTTGGAAAGGTGTGTTGCATGCCAGAGGAATAGCTATGTTAGTGTGCTGCCAGAGTGGAGTTTTGGGACACCTTAAAGACTAACCTCTTCATTCTAGCATAAGGTTTTGTATTTCAGAGCCCCCTTCTTCAGATACAGTGAACGAGGGTTCAGTCCTTGTACCTGAAGGTGTGGGCTCCTGTCTGGGAAAGCGTATGCTGGAATAAAACTGAGCCAGCCTTTATGGTACCATGAAACTCCCGTTGATTTCTATTATATTTTGTTCTTTGTGGGGTGAGAGGCTTGTCCTTGTTACACACTCCAGTGTCGTTTGGACTGCTATTGTTTTATTGAGGATGTTTGTACTCCGTCTTTCTTCCAGTGTTTGCACCCAAGGCAGCTTACAAAGCTATAAGGATAGGTTACAGTCATTGGCTTGCTTTTCCTTGTTGGAATGCTGAAAGAGGTAGATTATGATGTTCCTATTTTACAGATAGGAGGCCCGAAGCTGAGAGTGCATGGCTTGCTAAATTCAGCCAGACAGTGGATAGTAGAAGGTTCAATGTTCTGTTGTCCTACAGCTCCTCATAGATCTTGTTGTACCTCTTCTGTGAAAGATAAATGTAGAAGAGTTTGCTATTCTTCCCACTGTACCTTAAAGTAATGTTCTCTTCCTCTCCCTCTCCATTTTTGGTTTCTTGCTTCTCATCACTGTGGGCTCCTCAGACAGCTGTAACCATGGATATCTTTGGGGACCTGCGGCGAATGAACAAACGCCAGGTAAAGCAGAGGGGTGCTTATATTTGTGTGCGCTGTGAGCATGGGTTTGGGTGGGTTTGGATTGTGCTATGTCTGCAAAATTCTGCACTTCGTAATTGGGGTGGGTTCCCAGAGGTGATGTAAACCCCGAGCTGTGTCCAGTGACTTCAAGGCCCAAATGGTTTGGGACTGTGCACCAAAGATCCTCTGCATGATAAGATAATTACAGAGCTTAACGGTGCAAACCTGAGCAAAGGTAATCCTTCTAAGACCAGTGGATTCAGAAGGGTGTAACTCTGTTTAGGATTGCACTTTTAAGTCTTCTAATGACTAGAAGTTGTGAAAATTAGCCACATTTGCAGACAGAGTTTGCTTACTGCGCGTAATGTGTCTCTTGCTAGTTGTAGGACAGTGGAAAGTGCCATCAAATCATAGCTTACTTATGGTGACCCCATGGGGTTTTCAAGGTGAGAGACGTTCATAGGTGGCTTGCCATTGCCTGCCTCTGCCTCATGACCCTGGTATTCCTTGGAGGTCTACCATCAATTTACTAGCCAAGGGCAGCTGTGCCTAGCTTCCAAGATCTGGCTAGCTTGGCCTATCCAGGTCAGGCTTGTTGGAGGATGGTGGAAAGGTTTATGTATGTATCTCTGCTCCTTGATGATTGGAAATTCTGCTCAGCTCTGTGGCTTGAAACTTCACTAGGGAATTACGGAAGCCTCTTTGCTGCCTAAAGGTCCAGAAACCTGTTTAAAAGTAAATGAAAGCCAGGATTGTGTGTGTGCTGAATTTGTGTGCATTGTTTGTACTTGCCTGTTGCGTTGGAGAAATAACACTCATTTTGCCTTCACTGCCTCAAAAACAGGTGTATGAACTGCACTTCCTTTAGAGCAAGATCTAATCTGTCAGGGAAGGAAATGGGTTCCTCTGAGCCATGCAATCGCTGGAGGCCACATCATGCTTGAGTGCAGCACATCGTTTGCATATTGACTTTTTTAGAACGTGGCGGAGGCTGACCTCTAGAAGTTTTGATATATCATTTACTGTTAGTTTTCTTATTCCCTTAAGTGAGGGGGGTGAACAGGCTGCCTCTTGAAAATCCTGATGTTTTCAAAAAAGATGAGCTTTAAGAAGAATGTCTGTTCGCTGTGCTTCCAGAGTTCTGTTGTTTTTGATGTTCGGTCTCCCATTGCAATTTGGATCTTGGTATGGCTGGGTGCTGGAATCTTTTAAATAAATGGTTTCTTAGAGATGCCTAGAGATACTTTGGGAAGAAAAAAGGTGTGGCTCCTCCAGTTAGGATGCAGAAACAAAATGCATAATTCTAGAATTGCTCAAGAGAGAATCTTTTTGGCAAGAGAAAGAAAGAAGAGAGTATTTTATTATCTTGTTAAGATATTAAAGTCCGGGAAATGCAGTGGAAGAATTTCCAGTGTTTTATTTATCTGTGGAATTTTTTCCATTTCTAGAGATTCATTGTTTTATAACATTAGGGGAGGAGTGGCTGCTCGATGGGTGGGGTTTAAATCCAATCTCCTCCTCCTCTTCTTCTTCTAATGGTCTGGTTTAGTATAAGGCAGCTTCATGTATTAATGAGTTTTAAATGCATTAATGAATACATGCCATTGCCAGTATGGTTTTAGGGAAGGTTTACAGTTGCAAAGTTATAATTTATACACAGCAGTTGAATATCATTGTACATTTTATTCTTTTGTAGATGGGGGGGGATAGAATCACAAACATGATATAATAATCCAAATGTTAAAAAACACAAGTTATGAATTTGCCTGTTGGCTCTGTAGGTCAAACCAAAAGCAAAGCTTAAAATTCTCTCACATGGGAGGAGGGATGTTGTAATCGCCAGTCTGATACAGAACTCATGAAAGTTTATAGGTACCCCAGTGACTTCTGTGGTAAAGTCTGATGCAATAGCCAGACAACCACAAAATACCATGTATGTTTTTTTCAATGGGCTCAAATTAGCAATTCAACGGTTTTCAGTGTCTCCCCCCCCCTTAAATTCAAACAACATAGAGAAATCACATGCTGTATTTGAAGTATTACAAGGACGATTCCCATAAAAGTTGTTTCCACATTTTTTAAAATGTTACACGGCCTTCATTTTGCAAGACCTGAGCAAGGTTGTTAACAATAAGACGTTCTGGAGGTCATTAATTCATAGGGTCACCATGAGTCAGAAGCGATTTGAAGGCACAAACACACAAACAGTGGGAGGGCTTCTGGAGTTCTGGCCCCGCTGGTGGACCTCCCAGTGTTTTGGCCACTGTGTGATGGCACCTGGTTTTTGGGTCAGAGTATTGGATTGGATAGGCCCTTGGCCTGATCCAACATGGCTTCTCTTATGTCCTTAACTACATTTTATTTTATTTTTTTCCTGATCAAGTATTTCAGTTCCGGTATTTGTCACTATTGGAATATAAGACTAGCATGAGGTACTTTTAAAATGCGTTCAGTTGCTAATTGAAAATAAACATGCTAAATTAGACCACACTCTGATTTGGGTATCGAAAGGCATGCTCTGGGATTGAGGAGCACATGATTCACGCAACTCCGTCCTTGGCTTAAGAACTCGAGTCCAGTGAACCTGTACAGTGGGTTGCTTGTGGCAAAGATGTCAAGGAATTGCAAACTAGGCTGCGTCTGATGAAGCAGCGCAAACGTACATTTGCCTTCCCTAAAAGGTAAAGGTTCCCTTGCTCGAAAGACAGTCGAATCCGACTCTAGGGTTGCGGTGCTCATCTCCTTTTCAAAGCCGAAGAAGCCAGCGCTGTCCGAAGACGTTTCCGTGGTCATGTGGCCGGCATGACTAAACACCAAGGCGCACGGAACGCTGCTCCCTTCCCACCAAAGTGCTACCTATTTATCTACTTGCAATTTCTTGCTTTCGAACTGCTAGGTTGGCAGGAGCTGGAACTAGAGAGGGGCGCTCACTCCGTCATGCGGCACCCGGGTCTTGAACTGCTGAACTACCGACCTTCCACAGCCTGCAGTTCAGCATCTTAACCACTTGAACCACCGCAGTTCCTTGCCTTCCCTACCTGTATGTAATATTTGAGGAAGTCCGTTTCAGTGTATTTGAAGAAGTGTGCTTCTACACGTGCAGAGTCTCTCTGATCTTGCACGTACCCAGGGTTGAACTTGGTTGGTCTTGGGGGTGCTGCTGGACTCAAGCTTTGTTTTCACATGTTTGTTAGCGCTCGCATTTGTGTGCTCATTTGCCGCCATTCATTGATCTTACCAGGCCGCCTTGATACAATCTCAGCTTTACTTATGCATCTTGGCTCTGACTGGCCCTTCCTGACGGCTGCCCCCCCTCTATTTTCCTGTATGTAGGGGTTGAGGAAATTCTGTTTCGCTGTATCTGAGTAAGTGGGCATGCACACGAAAGCTTGTACCAGGGGTGGCCAGACTTGCTCAACGTAAGAGCCACATGGAATAAACGTCAGATGTTTGAGAGCCACAAGACACGAACAGATATCACACGCACATTTTTATTTTTTAAAAAATATGCAAAGTTGATTTTTATTAACATTAAACGAGACTGCCAAAAATAAAAACAAAAGGGGTGAAAACAGATATTGATAAATGATATTTATTTGTCCAATGATATTTATTTGTTTCCTAATAGTACTTGTCTGAGAGAGAGAGAGAGAGAGAGAGAGAGAGAGAGAGAGAGAGAGAGAGAGGGGGAAAGAAAAACAC
>NW_015162480.1:115776-139803 GCF_001447785.1 Gekko japonicus
GGAAGGCAGGCAGGCAGGAAGGCAGGCAGGCAGGCAGGCAGGCAGGCAGGCAGGCAAATAGATGGGGAGAGAGGCGAGAAGGAAGGAAGGAAGGAAGGGAGGCAAATAGATGGGGAGAGAGGAAGGAAGGAAGGAAGGCAAATAGATGGGGAGAGAGGAAGGGAGGGAGGAAGGAAGGAAGGAAGGCAAATAGATGGGGAGAGGGGAAGGAAGGAAGGAAGGAAAAGCACGCCTCCCCTTCGCTTCCCCAGCTGCCCTGCCGGGAGCCGCACCATATGCATGAAAGAGCTGCATGTGGCTCCCAAGTCACAGTTTGGCCACCCCTGGCTTATACCTCAAACTCTGGTGGTCCTAAAGGTGCCGCTGGACTCCAACTTTGCTCTGCTGCTTCAGACCAACATGGCTGCCCCACCTGAATTTGCCTTCCCATCACCCATCTTACTTTCCCCTTGTTTTGTGGTAGAGCGTAGCAGATGTATAGCATAGCCCTGACCTGGGTGGTGCAGGCTAGCCCGATCTCTTCAGATCTCAGAAGCTAAGCAGGGTTGGCCCTGGTTAGAACTTGGATGGGAGACCGCCAAGGAAGTCCGGGCTTGCTACGTAGACGCAGGCAATGGCAAAGCACCTCTGAACGCCTCTTGCCTTGAAAACCCAATGGCAGTGGTGGCGAACCTATGGCACGGGTGCCAGAGGTGGCACTCAGAGCCCTCTCTGTGGGCACGCGTGCCATCGCCCCAGCCAGGCCCAGACCGTCATTAAAGTGTGGAATTCTCTGCCAAATAATTTTAAGCAAATGAAAGCATTTGGGATTGCTTTCCTTACTTTGTTTGGATTATCTTAAGTTAATGTATGAGTTGTTTTTTCTAAAGTAAAACCTCCGTATTCAGGTTAAATTGCTGTGTTGGCACTTTGCGATGAATAAGTGGGTTTTGGGTCGCAGTTTGGGCACTCGGTCTCTAAAAGGTTCGCCATCACTGCCCTATGGGTTTGCCATAAGTCAGCTGCGATTTGAGTGCACTTTACACACACACACACACACACACACACAGAGCAGATGTAGAATGATCTGCACATTGGCTGGAGCAGGTCCATAACCACTGTGCTGCATGCTGAGATCTGTGTGGCTCCATTGACAAAACCCACAGTCTACTTATTGGACAGTGCCATCCGATGCAGAATGACTCCAGTGACTTTGCATAGGATTGCTCCATCAGTTAGCTCAAAGGGCCTAGTTCACATCGGGATGTCTGCCACTTGTGCATGGTCCCATCACAGGACAAACACGACACCTTAGATCTTCCATTCCCACTGGATCACTGGAACAGGCTCACGCATTCACAGGATTCTCTGGAATAAACACTAAGTCATCTGCAAATGCTAAAAGCTTATACTTTTCTCCTCTTAGAGCCAGTTTGGTGTAGTGGTTAAGTGCGCAGACTCTAATCTGGGAGAACCAGGTTTGATTCCCCACTCCTCCACTTGCACCTGCTGGATGACCTTGGGCAAGCCGTAGTTCTGACAAGAGCTGTCCTTGAAAAAGAGCAGTTTCTGTCAGAGCTCTCTCAGCCCCACCTACCTCACAGGGTGTCTGTTGTGCGGAGGGGAAGGGAAAGGAGATTGTAAGCCGCTCTGAGACTCCCTTGAGTAGTGAAGGGCGGGGTATAAAACCAATCTCCGCCTCCTCTTCCTCTTCTTCTTCTTCACTTAAGGCCTCAAATTTGTTGGTCCTTTCTGATTACATGATTTAGAACTTCAAGTACAAAAATAAACAACAGTGGTGAAAGGGGACAACCTTGTCTCGTTCCTTTATTAATTTCAATATCCTGTGATAGATCTTTTGCATCAGCTACTGCCTGGTCCTTTTAAACTGGAGATGCCGGGGGCTGAACCTGGAACCTTCTGCATGCCGAGCAGGTGCTCTACCACTGAGCCGTAGCCCCACGAAGAACTGCAAACGTGTGATACCAAGAGACGCTTGCATGTACGGGCGTTGTTGACCTGTTCTCTGGTTCACAATTTCAGTCTTGCACCTAGCCAGACTACGTAGGGATTGTTATGAAACCCAAAGGACTCTGTGTACCTTTTCTTTTTTGTAAGAAGGTATGAAAACTGGGGCAGCCTTAAGTTTGGGGCGATGCACAGTCACCCTTTGCAGGCTGTGGCGCTGAATGCCCTACTTTTCCTGCCTGCTGTGCCGCCTTGTTCCTCTCCGACGGTGGTCTGACCAGCGTTCCCGGCTTCTTGACGATCCAGCCCAGCGTTGATTGCCCCGCTTTGTGAATCTCCGTCCCGCTGCTTCCCTCATTATAAAGATACGGCACCCTGGGAAGATTCACGGTGCTGGGGGGAAAGAAGCTTTAGAATAGGAAGCTTCTCAAATATTTACACCTCCAAATTCAGGGGGCCGTTCAGGTGTCCTTCCTGCCGAAAATGAGTAATTTGAGTCTGCGTAGCTTGGTTCTCCCCAGACCAGACAATAACATCCATTTAAAGGAGAAAATTAGTTCTCTCCATATGCATCTTTCCCCCCCTCTTATTCAGTTGAAGTTATATTAGATATAGATGTGGGTTAGTGACTTGCAGGAGGGTTGCACATGTGAAGTAGGGGGTACCTGAGCTCAGCAGTTACAGGGGGTTCCCCTATCCAGGTGCCCCCCCTCACTTATACGTCCCCAAATGGTTCTCCAAAGTAGTTCGTTTTCCGTTGCGCGGGCTGCATGGCCCCACTCAGAGCAAATGTCGGTGTGATACTTTGGGGATGAGGGGAGAGAAATATTTTTAGATTATTCAGGATGTAACTTCAGAAAAAGGAGCTGCGGTGGCTCAAGTGGTTAAGACGCTGAACTGCAGGCTGTGGAAGGTCGGTAGTTCAGCAGTTCGAGACCCGAGTATGCCGCATGACGGACTGAGCTCCCATCTCTGGCCCCAGCTCCTGCCAACCTAGCAGTTCGAAAGCAAGAAATTGCAAGTAGAAAAATAGGTACCACTTCAGTGGGAAGGTAACAGCGTTCTGTGCACCTTGGTGTTTAGTCATGCTGGCCACATGGCCACAGAAATGTCTTCGGACAGCGCTGGCTCTTCGGCTTTGAAACGGAGATGAGCACCGCAACCCTAGAGTCGGATTCGACTGGCTTTTGAGCAAGGGAACCTTTACCTTTAACTTCAGAAAATTGTTCCCCTGGGCTTCTGAGTGCGGGAAGCCTGCGTTTTATTCTTAATCCGCTGACTGCGCTCACCACAGCATTCTCACTTTCTTCCAGCTCTACTATCAAGTCTTAAATTTTGCCATGATCGTGTCCTCGGCTCTCATGATCTGGAAAGGCCTCATCGTTATCACCGGAAGCGAGAGCCCCATCGTCGTCGTCCTGAGGTACGTCTGTGAAGAAATTCTGCACATCTGGCCCTTGGTAAAGTTTGCCCCACTCCCTATCCAGAAGCAATAGAAAGAACTCACAGGGGGTGAGAAGACAGAAGGATCTTCTGTGGCTGTGGCCAGTTTGACATAGTTTTCTTTGCTCGCAGTGATCAGCCCCACTCACAATGATTGAGGTGGCATGAATAGGATATGGGGCTGTGTTGCGGGCAGCGGCTAGACAGGTTCTCTACTGGCTGCCAACCAATGCTCCCTCTAAGATGTGGAATCTTGTGAGCAAAAATTCTACGTTGTGAGCTGCTGGCATTAAAGTTGTGAGCAAGTGATTTGGGTACTGCATCAATTAGTTTGCTCTGGAGCCCTCCTTCCTGAGGGGAGACAAAATGGTGTGAGCCGGAGGCTAAAAAACTGTAAGCTAGCTCACACTGGCTGCCACCATTCTGGGGACACACTGGCTGCCACCATTCTGGGGACACACTGGCTGCCACCACTCTGGTATGGGTCTCCTCGGGAGGGCCCCGGAGCAATCACCCCTACCCCTTTTGCGCAGTACCTTTCCCGTAGGTTTCCCTTTATACGTGACCAAATGAGGCATCAGGACCCAGGCAGAGTAACAAACTAGTTTTATTAAAGAGATTTAATAACAACTATAGTTCAAAACATGTAGCAAAAATTAGCGCAGTAAAGTTCGGTAAATCAGTAAAACAATAAAATCCTAACACGTCTGATGATACGGTCCTAGCCTTCCCTATGTACCTGGTCTCAGACTGACTCACCCCTTTTGGATGAGGGATCCCTCTTTCTGCAGCAGCCTCACAGGCCCTGAGGGGCCTCAGCACGGTGCATTGCCATAGAGTCCACCTTCCAAAGCAGCCATTTTCTCCAGGGGAGCTGCTCTCTGTCAGCTGGAGATCAGCTGTAAAAGCGGGAGATCCCCAGGCCCCACCTGGAGGCTGGCAACCCTAGGCCCAGGATCATGACAGGCTGTAATGGTCAAGCTTTTAATTAGCCACTTCCCCATTCTTGAGGACACTTAGAGTCCCATGAGATCAGAGTCAGTTCAGTGCAGTATGTAGTCACGCTGCAGCTGATTTATGGCAGTCCCAGCAAGGGGATTTCGAGGCAAGTGAGAACTAGAGGTACTTTGCCATCGCCTTCCTCTGCAGAACCTTTTTTGGTGGTCTCTCCTCCAAGTACCAACCCTGTTTAGCTTCCAGGATCCGATAAAACTGGACTATAACATGCTGCCTTGCTTCCCACTTCAGTCTCTCATAACTTATTTATTCTTCTGCTGTATTGATAGCAGGCAAAGTTCTTTATTTGTAGGCATTTTAAGTACACTGGGGGAGGGGGGGGGATTCCTGCCCCATCGTGCAGATTATATAATCCAGTTCATGCCTTGTTTCATTACAGCGGCAGCATGGAACCTGCCTTTCACAGGGGAGACCTCTTATTCTTGACAAACTTCCGAGACGACCCCATCAGAGCCGGAGAAATTGTCGTTTTTAAAGTGGAAGGCAGAGACATCCCGATTGTACACAGAGTAATCAAGGTTCACGAAAAGTAATGTGGTGCACACTCAAATTAAGCATTTTGGCACTGTGGGAAATATTGCTTGGTCCCATAGCTGTAGAATTTTAGAAGGAATGCGTATCTTGCATTGAAAGAAGAACTGGAGGCATGCTCTTGACGGAAAACTGGGATTAGTAGTACCTTGTGACAAGAATTAAAATCAACATTCAACCCCTCCCCCCCCCCTTCAGTCATGATTGGTATGAAAAATTATGGATTGTAGCACTAAGAGAAATAAGATGGTTTGTGTCAAATGGAACTGGATTTTGTCTGTGGAACGTTAGAATCGGAAGTAAGGTAGCAGTTGGTACGGTACCTGGAAGGTAGGGGCTCTGAACTGGAGAACTTAGGGCTTTTCTGCATACTCTTCCCTCACTGGTGTGTTCTGTGCTTTGGAGTTTTTTCCTGTCCCGCACGTGTTTTGCTCCCTCTAGTGGTTGATTTGATATTACGCCACTCTGTGTCCGACATAAAAACCTGCTTTTTAAATCTGCAGAGTGATGCGGGACATAAGGAGATGTAATATTGAATCGACCACTAGAGGGAGCATAGTGCATGCTAAACGGAAACCACCCCCGGAGCAACAGGAACACACAACCGAGGAAAATAAGAATGCGGCAAAACCATTAGATTTCCCCCTTTATTCCATGTTGCTGATGCTTTTCAATCTTTATGGGCCTTTAAGGAGTAAATCAACATCACCTGTGTTGCCTTTCGCACAGTGGAAGTCGTTGTCATGCGACTTCTTCCAGCCAGTGCTAGGTAACATTAGTATTCTGAGAGGGCAAGGATGGAGTCTGTGGCATAGCACCTTTCTTCTGCCATTGCCTGCTGCCCTCTTCCGGGGGGCTGGGTCAGCACTGGCACAGGAAGGAGACCCGCAAGACTCTTTTGACTTCCATTGTCACCCAGTGCCATTGGGGATTAGTCACGCTGCAGCAGCCTTCGCTCCACTAAGGGCAACCATCAGTCCATCACAGTCAGTATCGTCTACTCAGACTGGCAGTGGCTCTCCAGGGTCTCAAGCAGAGGTCTTTTATATCACCTACTACCTGGTCCTTTTAACTGGAGATGCCGGGGACTGAGCCTGGGACCTCCTGCATGCCAAGCAGAGGCATGCCAAGCCTCTGAGCCACAGCCCCCTCCCCATGTGGTGTTTACACACAAAGCCTAGTACTGTTTAGAGATGTGAAGGCACGGAAAAAACCTGGAAAAATTCGGAAAAAAACCGGGTTTTTTTTCAGTTTTTTTCCTGAAGCCTTTTTTGTTTTTTTCCGAAAAATTGAAAAAAAGAAAAGAAAAAAAATTGATGATGGAACGTTTTATTTTAACATGATGAATAAAATATTTTAAGACAAGGGGTTCAAATATTTTTCAAATCATTTCTTTTATTTATATAATTGTCAGAAGAAAATAAAAAGGTTTCAGTTTTGTTTTTGCATGTGGGTGTGTATTCTGTTTGTAATAACTATATTTTTAATATGCTAGTTGTGATAATTTCATGCCAAGTAAAAATGTCCATAGTCATATTTTATGTTCCTAAAGTAACAGAATGACTTTCAATCTAGAAAAGACAAAAGAAATTTTAATGTAGCATTTTTTTCCATTTTTCTGAAAATTTCCATTCCCTCCCCAAAAAAAACTGGGGGTGAAACGGCTTTTTTTCGAGCTTCAAAATTTCCGGAAATTTTACATCTCTAGTACTGTTGGTTCCTTGGGCATATTTCTGCTGCAGTTGGGCTTGCTGATAGCTCCTGGTCCTGTCTCAACTTCCGTATCTTGCTCAAAGAATTAGTGTCTAGTTTTAAACTCTGGGCCTGTCTGGTCTGCTTTCTACTGCATCCAGAACTCCTTAAATTGGAATAACGTCCCTTAACAGCTGAGATTCTGTTATTAAGTAGCTTCTTCTTTATAATGGTGTACCAGGGCCTCTTTGCCTGGTCTAGAAGCAAGATAATTCCTCTTCATAGGACAGGTATCTTCTGTTTTGACCGCAGTACATTAACAACAGGATACGGAAGAAATAAACCGGGTTTTCTAAAAATCTGTCATTAAAGGTCATCCAGTGAATGCCTCGATATTTATTAAAACTCAAGAAGGGCAGCTTGTACATGTCGGTATCTAATCTTTTAATTTGTGTTTTGCAAACACTGGGTGTGTGACTTTCAATGGAGGTGCTAATGAATTTGCCATCCTGTTGGCTTGCAGAGAAAACGGCAACATCAAATTTCTGACCAAGGGTGATAACAACGAAGTCGATGATAGAGGTTTGTACAAAGAAGGCCAGAACTGGCTCGAAAAGAAGGACGTGGTAGGAAGAGCACGAGGGTAAGAGATACACCTGTCTGTGCTTTGCTGTCTCTGTGATGAAGGACGAAACGTGTAATTTTTAAGTAGGGATGTAGAAACACCCTCTCACAATCTGCCTAAACTCATACTGAGTCATAGAATCAGCATTGCAGTCAGATGGCCATCTAGCCTACGCTAAAAACTTCCAAAGGAGAGCCCACCACCTCCTGAGGGAGCGCGTTTCACCGAGGAACCACTCTGTCAGGAAGTTCTTCCTGATGTTTAGCCGAAAACTCTTTTGATTTAATTTCAACCCGTTGGTTCTGTTCCAACCTTCTGGGGGATATGAGAGACCCTTGTGAGGATTTCTGCTTTCCTACTTGATTTCCCCTGCCAGAATCACAGCTCTCCTTGGAAGAGCCATTCTACAAGAACTTTGGCTAGGCTTACTCATGTTGCCATACAATGTCTTGCTTTAGTGGTAGCACCCAGATGTTTTTTTTGAACATCTGTACTTTGCTCAGAGTTGGATTGCATCATGGTTTATGTAGTCGCTGTATAAATTATGTTGTTCTTGAATAGTTCTCCTGTTTGTAATCCGCTTTGAGTCCCATTGAGAAAGGCGGACTATAAATGAAGCTGCTAATAATTATTATAATTCTTATACAGGTATATTTCGCTCAAAATCAAATCCTGCATTTTCAGCTGGGTGTGTGAAGGCTTCTCTGCTTGGCCTTCCTAATGTAGCTGCCTAGCATTGGTTTTGTTCCTTCATTTTAGCCATTTCAACCTTCAGTTTCTCAAACTCCGTAGCCATGAGACAGCTGATTTTTTTTCCCAAATGATACTTTGTATTTTAGCAAAATAAAAATAAAAATGGGAGCCATACAAAAGCGCCTTGGGAATTTCCCATTGGTGCTGATCTGGATTTCTGGTATAAGCACTACTTTAAGCTGGCTCATGGTCTTAACTTCTTTCATTCAGGTTTTTGCCTTACGTTGGAATGGTTACCATAATCATGAACGACTACCCAAAATTCAAGGTAAGGAGAGATGTCATTTCATTCATTTGGACACGCAACATCTCATTTTTCCAGACGATTCAAGGGGACGTATGTAGGCCCCCTGACCACACCCAACCCTGCTTGGCTTCAGCAAAATTGTTTCCTTGCTGGCCATCTGACCACATTCGGTTCCACAAAAATGTGGTTCACTGCAGAATGAGCTCTTATCTCCATGCTTTGAAAAGACAGAGATTGGAGTAGAGATTGTCCATGATAAGAGTCAACACATTGGTTAACTTCTACCATTTAGATTCAGAGTTGGAAGGGTCCTACAGGCCATCTAGTCCAGCCCCCTGCTCAATGCAGGATCAGCCTAAAGCATCCCCGACGAGTGTTTGTCCAGCCGCTGCTTAAAGACTGCCAGGGAGGGGGAGCTCACCACCTCCCCAGGCAGCTGACTGAACTACTGAATTACTCTTACTGGGGGTAAGGGTAAAGGTAAAGGTTCCCTTGCTCGAAAGCCAGTTGAGTCCGACTCTAGGGTTGCGATGCTCATCTCCGTTTCCAAGCCAAAGAGCCAGCGCTGTCCGAAGACGTTTCCGTGGTCATGTGGCCGGCATGACTAAACGCCAAGGCGCACGGAACGCTGTTACCTTCCCACCAAAGTGGTACCTATTTATCTACTTGCAATTTCTTGCTTTCGAACTGCTAGGTTGGCGGGAGCTGGAACTAGAGACGGGAGCTCACTCCGTCACGCGGCACACTCGGGTCTTGAACTGCTGAACTACTGACCTTCCACAGCCTGCAGTTCAGTGTCTTAACCACTTGAGCCACCGCAGCTGGGGGTAAAAAGGTCCTAATATCCAGCCAGTATTGTTCCACCTGTAATTTAAACCCATTCTTGCGAGTCCTCTCCTCTGCTGCCAACAGGAACAGCTCCCTGCCCTCCTCTAAGTGACAGCCCTTCAAATACTTCAAGAGAGCAATCCTGTCCCCCTTCAGCCTCTTCTTCTCCAGACTGAACACTCCCAGGTCCCTCAGCCTTTCCTCATAGGGCTTGGTCTCCAGGCCCCCGATCATCCTCGTCGCTCTCCTCTTCACCCACTCCCTTCTGCCCGCATCCTTTTTGAAGTGAGGCCTCCCAAACTGCACACAGTACTCCAGATGTGGCCTTAAGATGTTATGCCTCTGTCAATACACCCCAAGAACGCATTAGCCTTTTTTGCCACCGCATCACACTGACTGCTCGTATTTAGCTTACAGTCCATCCATACCCCGATATCTTGTTCACACACCCTGCCACCCAGAAGGGTGCCCCCATCCAGTAAGCGTGCTTCTCATTTTTGATACCCAGATGTAAAACTCTGCATTTCTCCTTCTCGAATGGCATCTTGTTCACATCCGCCCACTTTTCCAGTGTGTTCAGGTCTTGTTGAATTCTATCTCTGTCTTCCGGGCTGTTTACTCGTACTCCCAGTTTGGTGTCATCTGCAAATTTAATTAGTAATTTCAGTAAATTCTCGTAGGAGGCAGCTCCAGGTTCCAAGATAAGACAATTTTAGTCAGTACAGAATGAGTTCAGTCCATTGGCCTTCGTGTCATGGAAATGAATGGGAAGTGCAAGGTCATGACAGCTTTACAGCAGCCCATGATAACGTCAATGGTGCTTGTGCCATAGAAGTCCCTGGCAGATTGCACTCAGTGCACAAAATCCCAGTAATTTCTTGGTCAGCCGGTATTCAAGGGAATGTTTGTTTTATGCAAGTGTTGCATCCATTTCGTTGCATCTCAACTGGGCAAGAGGAACCTTGATTGAGAATAACGACCCTATTGGCAGTTTGCATCTGCAGACAAGGCGACTGGTTCAAACGTCCGTTTTTCTTAAAAGAAATTGAAAGCTTAATTGTTGGGGAATTCTAAATGTTGGCAGAGTTTAAATATGCAAAGGAAGTGGAGCGCTGACTGCTTAGAGAAAAACAAGTAGATTTATTAAAGAATAAACTGTTCTAGAACATAGAAGAGAGAAAACCTTAACTGTGTAACCTGACTGCTGAAAGAGGAACATCGAACTTCAGGAAGCTCTGCAGGAGCAGGAAGGCTCCAGAAGAGCCAATCAGGAGACAGCAAGGACACAATAGCAATCCCTAATCTTGCTGTGCTTCAGCCATCCTAATGTAGGGTGCTCTTCAGATCTTCTCGATAAGGCTTGCACTATAGACCTTGCATATTCCAACACTTAACAAACCACATCTCAGGCTGCGCAAAAGATTTCTCCCACCCCGGCTGTGAGACTTACTCGCGACTGGAGAGATAACTTTGTACACATTTAGGGTACTGTGTACCTACCCTGGAGTCAATGGGACAACATCCGTTTGTTTTAATGGACCTGCACTGCTTCCCTGTTTCAGTAACACTACTTCAGTGAGAGTTAAGTAACTTAGTCCAGTGTTTCCCAGCCTGTGGGTCAGGACCCAAAAGTGGATCGCAAAGCCTCTGAAAGTGGGTCATGGGCCAGCCCTCCCTTATCCCCACCACCACCGCCACCGCCGCCCTTTCCACTGCTGTCTTTTGTGTTTTGGAAGCCCAGATCTGACCGTGGTAACAGGATCTTCCACATCATACATGAGTTGATTTTTTTTCTCTTCACTGCATACACATGTTCCTCAAGTGAAACATGTCCTGGTGGTTACTCAAGTGAGTGAGAATCTTGGGAGGGGGATTAGAGGGAATCCTGGGGAAGGAGAAGGGGGTCAAAGGCTGGAATGTAGCCTCCACATGCAAAAGCTGTGTATGTCAGAAGGCCACTTGCTTGGGATTCATAGTGGAGTCAGCTGCACCCTTTGTAGGGCCAGTTTGGTGTAAAGATTAGGAGTGCGGACTCTGATCTGGGAGAACTGGGTTTGGTTCCCCACTCCTCCACATGCAGCTGCTGGTGTGACCTTGGGTCAGTCACGAGTTCTGTCGGAGCTGTTCTCTGAAGAGCAGTTTCTGTCAAGAGCTCTCTCAGCCCCACCGACCTCACAGGGTGTCTGTTGTGGGGAGGGGGAGGGAAAGAGACTGTAAACTGCTCTGAGACTTCGAGTGAAGGGCGAGGTGTAAATCCAGTCTCTTCTCTCCTTCTACGATGGTTGTTGGTTTCTAAAAACGTCTGGTTAGCCACTGTGGAAAACGGATGGGCGCTGAGGTCATAGTTTGCCTGGGGTGCCAAAAGACCTTGGGTCCGCTCTGGATGGGTTACGACCAGTGTTCCCTCTAAGCTGAGTTAGTGTGAGCCAGCTCACAGTTTTTTAGCCTCCGGCTCACACATTTTTGTCCTAGCTCAGGAAGGAGGACTCCAGAACACACTAATTTATGCAGTAGCCAAATCACCTGCTCACAACTTTAATGCCAGTAGCTCACAAAGTAGAATTTTTGCTCACAGGACTCTACAGCTTAGAGGGAACATTGGTTACGACACCATGTAAATTTGTACTTGTGGGCAGTGTTCCCTCTAAGCTGAGTTAGTGTGAGCTAGCTCACAGTTTTTTAGCCTCCGGCTCACACATTTTTTGTCCTAGCTCAGGAAGGATGGCTCCAGAGCAAACTAATTTATGCAGGAGCCAAATCGCTGGCTCGCAACTTTAATGCCAGCAGCTCACGAAGTAGAATTTTGGCTCACAAGACTCCCCAGCTTAGAGGGAGCATTGCTTGTGGGTCGCCATACCAAAAATGTTTGCAACTTAGAATTAACAGCTGCATTGTATCTTACTGTTCACAATGAGCCTGTGGCTTCTAGCTGTGCCCCTTTGAACTTTGGGGTCCCTAGAAGGTCATCAGGAATTCCTCTGTGAGAAGGTCAGTGGTGGGAGACAAACTATCATAAAGACATCCCCTATGGAGTGCAACTACAGGATAAATGTTGGACTTATTCTAGAATGCAGTCTTGGCTCATAGAGAGCTAGACTTGGCAGGCTAGACTATCCCATCACGGACTTTGCCCCAGAATCCCCTGCGGCACACAACCGCCCCAAAGTCGATGTTCTTTGGCAGGTGGAAACATTTCTTGGAGGGTAGGTTCTAAAAAAATAAGACATTTCTCTGCTCTGGTTTCACAAGGGCAGGCTTCCAGAAATGCAGTAGTAAGCTATGTGCGGCAGAATGCCGCAGAGGAAACTATCCATGTATCGCCTATCAGGATAGGTTTTGTTCTTCGTTTTTGCTCAACAGAGTCCTTAATAAAGAGCCAGGTTGCCATTGGCAGCATAGAAATACCCCTGGTTCTGCAGAAGAACACCTGGGGGGGTATAATTTCCCCCGGGCGGTTAATTGTGCAGCGATGGTGTGTATTCTTTGGTGCTCTGAAGTTTCAATTTTAATAGCTGTTAGATCTCTTAAGCATGTATAAATAGCATGTGCTCCGGTCCAAAGCCCAGAATGTTTGCATGGAGTTCCTGCAGTTACAGAAGAAGAAGAAGAGATTGGATTTATACCCTGTCCTTCACTCAGAGTCTCAGAGCAGTTTACAGTCTCCTTTCCCTCCCCCTCCCCCAACAGTCACCCTGTGAGGTAGGTGGGGACGAGAGAGCTCTTTCCAGAGCTGTCCTTGAGAGAACAGCTTTGACAGAACTCTGGCTTGCCTAAGGTCATCCAGCAGCTGCAAGCGGAGGAGTGGGAAATCAAACCTGCACCAAACTGGCTCTCAGGCTGCCCTGGGTAAAAATATCATCTATGCTGAGTGTCCTTTCCGATTGCCACTGAGAGTAAGCCATGTTGGTCTTCAGCAGAACAGCTAAATTTGAGTCCAGTAGCACCTCAGAGACCCAAAAACTTTTGCGGTATAGTCTTTCAAGAGTCACATGAAACTGCCTCCTGCTGGATCAGACCCTTGGTCCATCAAAGTCAGTGGCTCTCCTCTTAGGCAGAGGTCTTTCACATCACCTACTGCCTGGTCCTTTTTTAACTGGAGATACAGGGGATTGAACCTGGGGCCTTCTGCATGCCAAGCAGAGGCTCTACCACTGAGCCACAGCCCCTCCCTGAAGCTCCCCATTGGATTATAGCGTTTAGCGATTTTGGGCAGCGCTCCACTTTCTTTAATTAGGTGTTAAAACGTTAATTTATGAAAAACTAGGAAAAAGGCCCATTGTGGAAATAAATACAACGGCCTCTAGAAAGAGGCTCTGGGCGGATGCCCCGGCCTTGGACACTCAGTGTCAATTTGCTGTGGCGACCTCAGCAGGGTATAATGACACTGAGTCCACCATTTTCTCCAGAGGAACTGATCTCTGCTATCTAAAGAACAGTTGTAATTTTGAGTGATCTCCAGCCCTCACCTGGAGATTGGCAACGATGGTTCCCCAGAAGGGAATAGTTGGTTTGGAGGGTGGAGTCTATGGCTTTGTACCTGTCCGAGGTCCCACGCCTCCTGATACCTCACCCTCTCCAGGCTCCATCCCTCACCTCCAGGAATTTCCCACCTGGAGTTGGCAACTCTATCTCCTTCCCAGCCAATCATCAACCTACCTTTATTTCCCCCTCACTCTTCAGCTTTCCACCCCCCACACACCTGCAGCCTCTCCCGTGCTCTTAAGCCCTGACTGCTACGTCACATTGGCTGTCATGTGGGGGCCACCTCAGCAGCATATAAGGATACAGAGCCCACCATTTTCTCCAGGGGAACTGATCTCTGCCATCTGGAAAGCAGTTGTAATTATGAGGGATCTCCAGCCCTCACCTGACGACACATTTTACCTCAGAACAGAAAACTGTTTAGAATGTTAGAGGCAAAAGCCAATCAAGTCGCATATGCAAACGACCTCTGTGTTCCGAGGCAAAGGCCAATGAGGCTGCATATGCAAATAACCTCTGCGTTCTGACTGGCTATGGGGGGGAGAGGAACAGCAAAATGTTTAGAATGTTGGAGGCAGGACTCAGGCAAAGCAGCCAGTGGATAGGGAGACCCTCTGAATGACAGATCAGAGAGCAAACTGATTTTGGAGCATGTGGAATGTTCTAGAGAAGTGCCACCACCATTCGGCTTTTATTTATAAGGGAGATATGTGTTTTGAAGCTGTGGGTGTGGATCTTAGCCCTGTCTAAAGACACCACTGTGCAAAGTTTATTGATTTTGTAATTTATGTATTAAAGTATTTATATCCTGAGTTCTCTTTTGGCTGAAGTTTGAAGGGCTTCCACCAGTCTAAGGAGCTTCCCCCCAACGTAAGTGGCTCTTCCGCTGGAGGAAGGTCGAATCCACCTCAGTGTGCCGTTTTGAAGATTCCCTATGAAATAAGATAACACATATATAGTAATTATCATGTATACAGTAATTATCCCTACGTTTTCTTCACAGTATGCTCTCCTGGCTGTAATGGGTGCGTACGTACTGCTGAAAAGAGAATCATAAAAGAACGTGGAATTGCTTTGCAGGACTCTGAACACAGATCTACAAAGATATACTAATATATTTGAAATGTCTCAGTGTCTGTACATAATACCCCGTGGTGTGCAAAACGATATTGTCTTGTCCAAACGAATTGTCTTGTCCGTGCCGCCGTCCTACCAGAAACCTTCTGGAGGTAAGTCCAGTCGGTTTCGTCAGGACGGGGCTGCAGTTTCCATAGATTACAGTGACGTTAATAACGTTTCTTTAACAATGTTGATTCAGTTTCTTTGTGTTTTGGTCACACCATTGCTGTTAACCCAGAACAATGCAAAATTGGGGGGGGGAGGGGAGATGCGCAATGCGATCATGTGGACTCCGTGGGAAGGGTTGATTGAAAGGTGCTGCAGCTGAAACATCCAGTAAGTGGAGCAGATCTGCGGTGTATGGGCATTGACTAAAGGAGAGATCTAAAATACTTGTAGACAAAGATGACCAAAGGGGACCTGTTAACTCAGTTGTTCTTCCCCTCTCTCCCTGGGTCCCACGCAAATCAAAATGATCTCTGCTTTGGGGAGCCACTTGGCAGAACTACTCTTGTGAGTGAGTTCATAACAAGCATCCCGTCATATCTGAGATTTTTTGTAAATAAGCTTGCTATGTGTACGTTGCAAGAGGAACCGTTCTTGCAAGAGCAGCGTTCTCGAATCGTCCTTTCTCGAGCAGAACGATGTGGAGTCTTGGCCCGCTTTCCAAGATGAGATCCTTGTGCTATCTTAAATGAAAATGAAATATTTCCTTCATTAGAAGCCGTGACCTGTTCACACAACTAAACCTGCTCAAATGACCGGCCGAGCGCGGTGGAGTGCGCTTATCCCCCCTACCCCACCCGGGGTAGTGTGTATCATGCCGTCAAATTGTCAGGGATGACTGCTGATCAAAATGATCGTCCTATGGATCCATCCAGAATCGCTTCCCTGTTTCTGTGCCTGCTGCATGTGAATTAGTTAACGCAGGCGTCTGATGCCATACCAATCCCTGGGCTCCGGAAATGGTTCACCGACATCGATTGGGAAGTTGGAGCTGCTTTGACGGTTACGATTTATGCTGGCCAGGGTTCCTCTCGGGAGTAAAATGCCGTTCTTTTAACAGCCCATTCACAAAGCCAGAAATAGGTGTCCAGAGTCATTGGTGGATTCTCTGGCAAGGACGCACACACGTCACAAGCAAGAACATGTATATCAGTCTCCCCGGGTGTCGTATTTCATTCTGAGGAGTGACCCTGGGGAGCAATCCTGCTCAATAAGAATCCTGGTATACGAAGTTGACCCCAAGACAAGTGGGAATGGGTTGCTAGAAGACATGGTTGGATGGGCAAAAACGTAAAGGCTGTTTTGGGAAGAAGAGGCGCTCCAGACCTTGTCCTCAACCCCCCCCCCCCTTTGGCACGTTTACACCGCAGGCATAAAGCAAGTTTTAACTGCATCTTCTCCCGAGATTCCCTGAGAACCGTGATTTTTGTAACGGTGCTGCGTATTTTCTGCTCAAATCACTTTTCATGTTCTGGAATAAAATCTGCCTTTGAGGGCCCCCCCCCCCCCCCCGGCTTTTAGCATCCCCTTTGTGGCCTTAGAGAAGTCACTTTAACAATGTGAATGTTTTGGGGTTCTCTAGATATATATATTTGCCTTTTTTTGCAAAAGCCGTTGTCACAAATGTGTCAATTCCATTAACCCATCTGCCTTTACAAACCAAGAGATTGCTTTATCGACGTTCACTGGGTTTCTGAAAGGACTTGTAGGACTTATTACATGAAAAATGGTGTTCTGTTGGGTCTTTGGGTTACGTTGATTAACGAATACGGTACCCCAGGAATATCCCCTCCTTTGTCTTTTATCACGCTATGCAATATCATCATTAAAAGCCTGTCTTGTTTTATGACTCTGTCTTTCTTTCTCTCCTCTCCCTCTGCCCCCAGGGAAGTGTCACTTTGGTGCTTCAGAGTTTGTTGCAATCACTTAACACACAAAGCTGGCTGGTCTGGGGTCAGGCCGTTTGGTCTGCTCTGACAGGGGCAGCTCTCCAGGGTCTTGGGTGGAGGTTGTTCACATCATCTGCTTGCTACTTGACCCATAAGAACATAAGAGACACCAATGTTGGATCAGGCCAAAGGCCCATCCAGTCCAACACTCTGTATCACACAGTGGCCAGAAATACCAGTGCCATCAGGAGGTCCAGCAGTGGGGCCAGGACACTAGAAGCCCTCCCACTGTTGCCCCCCCCCCAAGCACCAAGAATACAGAATATCACTTGCCCCAGAATGAGAGTTCCTATCTATAGCTTGTGGCTAATAGCCACTGATGGACCTCTGCTCCATATGTTTATCCAATTCCCTCTTGAAGCTGTCCATGCTTGTAGCCACCTCCACCTCCTGTGGCAGTGAATCCCATGTATTAATCACTCTTTGGGTGAAGAAGGACTTCCTTTTATCCATGCTAACCTGACTGTTCAGCAGTGTCATTGAGTGCCCACAAGTTCTTGTATTATGAGAAAGGGAGAAAAGTACTTCTTTCTCTACCTGACCCTTGATATGGGAGGTGACAGGGATTGAACCTGGGACCTCCTGCGCACCGAGCACAGCCGCTCTGACATTGAGCCACGGCAGCTTCTGATTATCCAGAAACCGACTACAAACCACTTTGGTGATCGCACCCGTTCCCTCCCGTTGGGTTGGATCCAAAGCAGACATTTCCGAAATTGCAAGGATTTCTGTCCATGGAGTGCAATTTCCCTGCCTCTCCTGGGACAGCCTGGACTTTCACCTCCACCCACTCATCCTGTTCCTGAGGATCCCTTCTCTCCCTCCCCACCCGGAAACAGGGTTTTAAAGGGGCATTTTGCACTGCTGCGGGATGGAAAGGCAGGAAAGTTGCCCTCAGTCGGCAGGTCCAGGCCTCAAAGGGTGTGCACTCCTCTCTCACACACACACCCGTGACTACGTAGAATCACAGAGTTGGAAGGGGCCATACAGGCCATCTAGTCCAACCCCCTGCCCAATGCAGGACCAGCCTAAAGCATCTCTGACAAATATTCCTCCAGCCTCTTCGTGAATGCTGCCAGTGAAGGGGAGCTAACCAACCACCTCCCTCTGTACACAGGACAGTCACAGACAGGATCAGCCTCCCGGGCTTTTTGGGTTTGGAAGTGGGGGGTTGTACTTTGGCCCTCTTGCAGCTGTGGGTGTTCTCATCCTGACTGCTGCAATTTCCAGCTGCCAAGGAATTGGGGAAATCTGCGTCTCCTCCAAGGAAAAGCAAGGGGTTCTTGTGATGTAAAATGGGGGAAATACTCTGTATGTGGCCGTTACCAGGCCTTCTGTTTTGTGTGCTGTGTATGCAGCACGTAAGCATATGGGCACTTGCGTGCAGAGTTGATGCTCAAAGGCGTGTCATTCTTTAGAAGTCCTTACTCAGAAACATATTTCTTCGATTTTTAACCCCACCCTCCAAGAAACTCAGGGTGGCATATGTAACCCCTCCCATAAAATAACTATCCTGTATAGTTGTCCGAGCGAGAGTAACTGGCCCGAGGTCATCCAGTAAACTAGCCTACACAGCCAGAGGCTCCGTTTGTGTGGTGAAATATCCCCCCAGCTCTTTCCCCTGGCTGTCGTTTGGAAAGTAGAGTGACCCTAGGGACCTACAGATGTCGGCAGTTGCTGGTCTCGAATGCAGCAGGTAACCGTATTTCTACTTCTGCCTGAATGTGGAAACATAAATCAAGCTCTGTATCCTTCCTCCTTTCCCCCTTCTTGCTATTTAGGGGGAGAAAAGCTATTGCAGTTCTGTATGTATTGATTGGCAGGGACTCCAGGATATTTTTAATTGAACAAACAAAAGGTGCTCTGCCTTTCCCAAAGGTTGTTTTCCACCAGATCTGTGCACAGATTTTCCAAAACATTTAAGGGGAAAAGAGCCCTTCAGTAAATCAGCTGCCTTGTGAATCCCAGCAGAAGGGCAGCGATGGTTGCTTTGGGTTCGAATTTCAGGGGAAGATGCATCCAGTTCTTCGACATGGTGACCCAGCTAGCACGGCAATAACTCAGCCAACACTGACTGCTGCAGGCTGTTGGGTCGGATGTGAAATAAACAGTGGAATAAAAGTTTCCTGCTCTCTTTCCAACCCCTCCATTTTCTGTGCAATTTGGAAAGGACCAATATGGTTGATGTTAAATTGGCAGCAGAACCTCCTTGTCTGCTTCGGGGCTTTTGGGGTGCTCGGGCAAGGGGCCACCAGCAGTGCCCCGGCCCCCGACCTAGAGAAGGCAGGAGCGTGCAAACCCAAGAATTCTCTCTCATTGCCTCTAACCTTTGGTGGTGTGGTTAAGTGTGCGGACTCTAATCTCTAAATCCCATCTCCAAACCACCAGAGAGTCCTGATCTGGCCATGTTGGATCAGGCCAATGGCCCATCCAGTCCAACACTCTGTGTCACACAATGGCCAAACTCCAAGTGCCATCAGGAAGTCCACCAGCAGGGCCAAAACTCCAGAAGCCCTCCCACTGTTGCCCCCCAAGCACCAAGGATACAGAGCATCACTGCCCCAGATAGTGTTCCATCTATACCTTGTGGCTAAGAGCCACTGATGGACCTCTGCTCCATATGTTTATCCAATCCCCTCCTGAAGCTGTCTATGCCTGTAGTCGCCACCACTTCTTGCAACAGTGAATTCCACATGTTAATTACCCTTTGGGTAAAGAAGTACTTCCTTTAATCTGTTCTAAGTCTGCTGCTCATTATTTTCATTCTTGTATTGAGAGAAAGGTAGAAAAGTACTTCTTTCTCTACTTTATCCCCTGCATAATTTGTAAACCTCTGTCATATCATCCCTCAATCGTCGTTTCTCCAAGTTAAGAGCCCTTCTTTAACCTTTCTTCATAGGGAAGGTGTTCCAGCCCCTTCATCATTTTAGTTGCCCTTTTTCTGCACCTTTTCCAATGTTATCTTTTTTGAGGTACGGTTGCCAGGACTGGACACAGTATTCCAAATGAGGCCGCTCCATAGATTTATCCAGGGGCATTATGAGAACTGGTTGATTTGTTTTCAGTCTCCTTCCTAATAGCCCCCAGCATAGCATTTGCCTTTTTAAATTGCAGTCGCACACTGAGTTGACATTTTCAGTGAGTTATCTACCACGACTCCAAGATCTCTCTCCTGGTCGGTTACCCCCAGTTTGGACCCCATCAATGTATATTTACAGTTAGGGATTTTGGCTCCAGTGTGCATTACTTTGCACTTGCCCGTGTTGAACCTCATTTGCCACATTGTCACCCACTTGCCCAGCCTCGACAGATCCCTCTAGAGCACCTCAGAGTCCTCCCTGGTTCTCACTAGTGTTCCCTCTAAGCTGTGGGGACTTGGGAGCAAAAATTCTACTTTGTGAGCTCCTGGCATTAAAGTTGTGTGCGAGCGATTTGGCTACTGCATCAATTAGTTTGCTCTGGAGCCCTCCTTCCTGAGCTAAGACAAAAATGTGTGAGCCGGAGGCTCAAAAACTGTGAGCTAGCTCAGACTAACTCGACTTAGAGGGAACACTGGCCACCCTGAACCACTTAGTGTCATCCACAAACTTAGCCACCTCATTGCTAACTCCCAACTCCAAATCATTGATCAAGGCAGATTACACAGAATAATTTAGTACAATACAATCAACACAAGTCAATACTGTACAATCAACAGGGAGGGACATCCAGTAGACAATGCAATACGATTTGACTTGTAGAAATCTGGAACCAACCAGGAATCAAGAAACAATGCTGAAGCAATGACACATTAAATATGACCATTAAATTAAATTAAATTAAATTAAATGACACATCAAACGACACATTAAATGATGCAAAAATTACACAGAGAGCCAGTTTGGTGTAATTTGGTGTAGTGGTTAAGTGCGCGGACTCTAATCTGGGAGAACCGGGTTTGATTCCCCGCTCCTCCACTTGCACCTGCTGGATGACCTTGGGCAAGCCGTAGTTCTGATAAGAGCTGTTCTTGGGGAAAAAGCAGTTTCTGTCAAGAGCTCTCTCAGCCCCACCTACCTCACAGAGTGTCTGTTGTGGGGAGGGGAAGGGAAAAGGAGTTTGTAGGCCGCTCTGAGACACCTTTGGGTAGTGAAGGGCGGGGTATAAATCCAATCTCCTCCTCCTGCTGCTCCTGCTCCTCCTGCTCCTCCTCCTCCTCCTCTTCTTCTTCTTCGATAGTATGAGCTACACACAGTGCTATAGCCTGCGGTCCCTAACTCCTCACCCAGAGCTTCTTTCTGAATCATTTTGAAGAGGGATTCTTTCTGAGGTCAAATGACAAGAGAGGTGGCTCTCAAACCAGTGGACGGGTAGCACACTTTTATCCAGCAGGTTTAGACTGCTGTCAATGGAAAAGCCCCAAGACCATAAATGAACCCTGAATCATTGCTAGCCATGCGGCCACAATAGGAGGGAGAATCATTACCTATTACTTGAAACCTTCCGACAACAACAACAACAACAACAGATTACAAGGTTGCAGCCTGTGAAGAATCAAGTGTGTGTGTGTGTATTGGGGGAGGGAAGAATAGAGAAAAGGGTTCTATTGGGGATCAGGAACTTGAACAAGTCAATTTCCAAATCTGTAGCTGATTCCTCCCCTCACTGTATTCTATACCTCTTGAAGCACTCTGGATTTTTATCAGAACTTACAGTTCTTTTTTTGCCTCTCGGCCAAGTCATTTTTTGGTACTCCTGGGGAATCCCCCAAGTATGTAGCAATCTCTTCCCTACTCGTGGTTTGCCCTCATTAGCTGCTTTCGTTGACAGCAGGAGTAACCCCATTTATTAAACATGGCGACGAGCATGGAAGCAATATAAATGCGATATAAATATAAATTCACATTATTATGCAATTTGTTGTTCCAGTGCATTACTGAAGAGGATCAGGTTCCTCACGATTATGTTCTCTAACAGTCTTTCTTCTTACATTCATGCACAAATTGGTCCTGCTAGTGAACTCCGGCACACTATAAACCAGCCCATCAAGGGAATACTAGGTTTCTTCCGATAATGATGGCCATTTTCAGAACCCATTAAAAATGGTACTTAGCGTTTCTAAAACGTCTTTCTCGGTTGTCAAAGCAACGTGAACAGGGGGATCGTAAGGTACAGCCCAGTGGCTTTCAAACTTTGTTCCTTTAGGGGCCCTTTGATCTGGCTGTCTGAGAATATGCAGATTTTATCCACTGCAGCACTGTACCCTGCTCAGGGGTCGTTTCATAGAAAAAGAGCTAGGGGAACTCAGCACATATGCCACACCCCCTGACATCACCGGAAGTGTGTCATAAGGCCACACCCCCTGACATCACCGGAAGTGTGTCATAAGGCCACATACCCCGCCCCAAACGGTCCCGGCCGCCACCGCCCACGAGGGGCCCGGCGGTGGACCTGCAAGGCCGGCGGGAGTGCAAGGAAGCCCCGCAAAGGCCCTCCCTGGCAGGCAGGGGTGGGGAGAGGCAGGGAGGAAGCAACTTACCTTCCCTCTTCTCCTGCCTCCTCCTGGCTGAATGATGGCCGGAAGCGGGGCGGCCGGAAGCAGGGGGCGGGGCTTCGTCATGTGCCCCGCCCCCTGTACCTCACCCGGGGGAACTGCGATCCCCCGCGATCCCCCCCATTGACCCCTGACCCTGCTCCCAAACACTGATCTAAGCCTTGGTACACTTTGGTGGCCGTTTGCAGAAATTTGGCACGAGCTTCACCTACCTGGTTTGCATCCAGAGAATGCAATCCAAACGTTGCTTTTTTTTAAAGTTGAACTCATAAAGCCATCTCTGTATTGGCTACTACTCCAGAGTCTTAGGCAAAGAAAGGGTGTTCCTTTACTACTCTACACAGAGAGTGATTAAAATGTGGAATTTGCTTCCAGAGGATGTAGTGATGGCCACAGTAGTAAACAGCTTTTAAAGGGAATTAAATAGATCCGTTGAGAATCTAGCCATGGTGACTAAGGGGGGACCTCCACATTCAGAGGTGCTAAACCTCTGAATCTCAGAGCCAGGAGGCCACATCAGGGAAAGGTCTCTGCCCCTCTGCCCTGTTGTTGGCCGTCCAGAGGAACTGACTGGCCACTGTGTGAGACAGGATGCTGGACTAGATGGACCACTGGCCTGATCCAGCAGGGCACTTCTTATGGTCTTACGTCCTTTAACCGAAGGGGCTGTGGCTCAATGGGAGAACATCTGCTTGGTATGCAGAGAGTCCCAGGTTCAATCCCTGGCATCTTCTGATAAAAGGAACAGGTGGGAGGCAATGTGAACGACCCCGTGACCTTGGGCAGCCACTGTCAGTCTGAGTGGGCAACAGTGACCTTGATGGACCAAGGGTCTACTTCAGTATAAGGCAGCTTCATACGTTCACCAGTCTTTGACCTGAAATCTTTTGGTTGCAGAATGAGCTTGAGATCCTCCGTATCCAAATATTCTCTACCAACTGCGCCACTGCCCAGTCCAGCTTATGGTGGTACTGTCCTTGGGCATTTTTGCAGATGTTTGCGATTGACCCCAATACATACAGCTGCCAAACTGGGGGGGGGGGTGGAACCCCCAAATGTCACAGGCTGGTTCCATCTTCCTGGCTTTAAGTGATAAGATAGGCGTCTAGGGCAGAGAAGATCACAGCGCCAAAGCAGAAGGTGTTCTCCAAAGCTCTACCTAGCTGAGCGTTTCTAAACTATAAAGTCTTTAAAAAAAACTATTTAAAAAAGGCATAAGCTCTCGCTTGTGTTAAAAGCAACCAGGAGGCATTGTGTGCCTGTTCTACGTTTGCAGTTTCCGTAAGAGAAAACTATGACCCCAGAGAGCAGATAAGATAGTGTAAACCTCTGACTCACCCCTTACAGTATTTTGTAGGTTAATAATGACAATAACATTTACTAAATTTTGTGCTGAAAGAGACGGTCATCAGCTCTGCTTATGTGCAATAACTTCCAGTGTGCTCTGACGTCCGGCCGTTTTCTAATGCTAACCAAACAACATGTTGTTTCCTTTTTGCGTTTCCAGTAGTGAAAGGCAATATGCTGGTTTTGAGAGTCAGTATGGTAGAGGGGTGAGAGTGTGAGACTAGGAACCAGGAGACTCGGGCTCAAACCCATCACTCTGCTGTGGAAGCTCTGTGACCGATCTTGGGCCAGTTGCTCTTACTCAGCCTAACCTACCTCACAGGGTTGTTGTTGTGAAGTTAAAAAAGGAGGCAAGGAGGCACTTTGGGTATTTGTTGGGAAGGAAGAAAGTTGAGGTATCGGTATATCTAATTCTCAAATTAAGTAAATAAAAATATAGCTGAAGATGGGGACAAGTAAAATGTAGACTGGTTACTGGATGAGAAGAAGTGAAGGAAGCAGGGAAAGG
>NW_015162480.1:139863-171145 GCF_001447785.1 Gekko japonicus
TGCAGGGGAAAATGAGGTGCCTCCTGCAAATCACTGGACGCTTCCCGCCATGTAACGGGGCACGGCCCAGTGGGTGGCACTGTGCAACTTGGGCAGACTTTTCCCAGGGAGAGGCTGCCAGGGGTAGGGAAGGAGGGAAAACTGAAGACCGGGGGTTAAGGTTAGTTGGCTGGTGGGTGTAAAGTAGACAGGGAGGCAGGAAAAGGCAAGAGGATAGGTGGGCTTTCAGCAGAAGGAAAGAGGAAATAGTGGGGGAGAGGAATCACTTTCGATTTTTAGGAGGGAACTGAAGACAGTTTTCTTCAGGACTGCATTTGATTAAAGCCATCCTGAATCGTGATTTTAAAATTTTGGTTTTAAGTATTTTATGTACTTCATTTTTAGGGTTGCCAGGTACTCACCATGCGCCGGTGGGGGATGGGAGGGAGCCTCCCAGGAGTGGGAGGGGGCTCCACCCCAAAACAGCAACGTTGCCAATGCAATGACATCGCGTGGGAGTGACATCATCACATAAGGGGGACTGTACAGCGGCGCTCTGGCTTGAGGGCAAGACTCTATGGTAAAAATTGCCCTCAAACCAGAGCATTCTCCTTCCTCTAACCTATGGACATCCTATGCATAAGTCATAGCTGAGCACATGAAGCTGCCTTATATTAGCGCTGCTCCCCAGTTGCAACGAACACACGTACGATCCATGCATGGTGTCTACCTGATTTTTCTTTATACATGCACTGAGTGATATTCATGTTACATTCAAGTCATGTTCAGCTGAACCTATGATTTAAAATGCACATTTATCTAGGTACTGATCCCCAGTTTCATTTGTCAAGTGAAGCCATGCTCACTTCTGGGGAAAGTGTGGTAGGATCGAGGCCATCATGGATTTCCTACACAACATGCTGCCTGGCAGCAACCTCTGGGTCACATGATGCCACCTGGCTTACATGACTCAACTAGGCCTGGCTGCTTGCTTCTGTTCAACAGGAGCCACCCTATGAAAGCCAATGTGGTACAGCAGTAAGAGCTTCAGAGCACTCTGGTAGACCCAGTGTCAAACTCGGTCTCTAGTTTGCCATGATTTAGGATTGGTGTCAGCTATGCTATGCAGTAGTCATGTATGGCTGTGAGAGTTGGACTATAAGGAAGGCCGAGTGCCGAAGAATAGATTCTTTTGAACTATGGTGCTGGAGAAGACTCTTGAGAGTCCCTTGGACTGCAAGAAGATCCAATCAGTCAATCCTAAAAGAAATCAACCCTGGAAGGCCAGATAATGAAACTGAAGCTCAAATACTTTGGCCACCAAATGAGAAGGGAGCACTCACTGGAAAAGACCCTGATGCTGGGAAGATTGAAGGTCAAAGAAGACGGGGACGGCAAAGGATGAGATGGTTAGACAGTGTCATAGATGCAACGAACATGAAATTGAGCCAACTTCAGAGGACGGCAGAAGACAGGAGGGCCTGGCGGGAGCTGGTCCATGGGGTCGCGAAGAGTCGGACTCAACTGTGCGACTGAACAACAACAAATGCTGCCATGATAGTTCAGGAGGCCATCGGCTTCCCTTTTCTGTGTACTAATTTTTGCTGCATTCCTTCTCTGCTTCTTCTATGCTGTAATGCTGTTATCTCTAAGATGTGCAGGTGGTGTAGTGTCTGGAGCTGAGGGAATAACCGTGGGAGCGCTATCGGTTCCCAGCTTTGCTTCTAACGGTCTGGAGCTCCTTATCCCAAGCGCAGGAGTGTGGCTAATTGGCCTATGACAAGGGTGTGTGTGCATACAAATGCCCGATATCCCATTATGCTTGTAGGGGTGCCACTATTCTTAACAGTGCCTTTGTTAATGCATCTGTAGCTCTTCAATAAAGTATAACCTTTCTGATAAACGTGTACTACGTTGTTGGCTGTGGAACCTGACAATTGGGGGAGAGAGGGAAATTCCTGAGGGGTGTGTGTGAGTGGCTGAATGTGTGAACGGCTCTATCATAGGCGACGTAACTCTTCTTAAGATACCTCCCTTGTCTTGGGACGTCCTTGAAGCCAAGTTGTGCCTGCTTCACTTTCTTAGATAACGAAATTTTATATTCACAGGTGGGGTGTGTGTAGAAGCACGAAAGCTAGGCGGGAAGCTTGTGAAGTGTGATTGGATGTAATTGAAAGGGGGGGCTTTTTTTTTTTGAACTGTCTATATCTTTGGATTCTCCCGCCAGAAACCCAGTTCTGACACAGTACTGGTCTGGCCTGGAACATGATTATTTCTCAATAAACAAATCACTGCCAGAGAGTGTTGTTGAGAGTAACTTTGTCCTGGGGTACGACACCCAGGTTCTTATCTCCATCTTCCTGTACAAAATGCATTCAATATGGCTTTCTACATAAGAACATAAGAACATAAGAGATGCCAATGTTGGATCAGGCCAAAGGCCCATCCAGTCCAACACTCTGTATCACACAGTGGCCAGAAATACCAGGTGCCATCAGGAGGTCCACCAGTGGGGCCTGGACATTAGAAGCCCTCCCACTGTTGACCCCCCCCCAAGCACCAAGAAGACAGAGCATCACTTGCCCCAGAGTCCCTATCTATACCTTGTGGCTAATAGCCACTGATGGACCTCTACTCCATATGCTTATCTAATTCCCTTTTGAAGCCGTCCATGCTTGTAGCCGCCACCACTTCCTGTGGCAGTGAATTCCAAGTGTTAATCACTCTTTGGGTGAAGAAGTACTTCCTTTTATCCGTTCTAACCCGACCGCTCAGCAGTTTCATGGAGTGCCCACGAGTTCTTGTATTGTGAGAAAGGGAGAAAAGTACCTCTTTCTCTACCTGCTCTTTCCCATGCATAATCTTATAAACCTCAATCATGTCACCCCTCAGTCGTCGTTTCTCCAAGCTAAAGAGCCCTAAGCGCCTTAACCTTTCCTCATAGGGAAAGTGTTCCAACCCTTTTATCATTCGAGTTGCCCTTTTCTGCACTTTTCCAAAGCTATAATATCCTTTTTAAGGTGTGGTGACCAGAATTGCACACAGTATTCCAAATGAGGTCGCACCATTGATTTATATAGGGGCATTATGATATTGGCTGATCTGTTTTCAATACCCTTCCTAATAATCCCCAGCATAGCATTTGCCTTCTATATTCTACAAGAAGTAAAATGGTAGATGCAGCCCTTACAGCCACGACTTATTGCTTGTTACATATAAAATAACACATTTATTTATTATTTATTTATTAATTGGATTTATACGCCGCCCTCCCCAAATGGGCTCAGGGCGGCTAACAACAGAGGCAAATGCCATAACAAACAATTAAAACAGCATAAAAACAATAATTGAATAAAGTGCGGTGCTCTTGATGTTAAGTCTTATTAGTCCAAGATGGGTTCCATTAGTCAACCTAACCTGACGGCATACGTTCTTCGGTCATCTAGGCGACTTCCCAGGGCCGGCTCACCTCTAGGCCTAATCCCCCATCGGAGGTGGCAGCTCGGTGGTGGCACAATGACGGCGGCGGCTCCTATGCAAAGGCCTGGCGGAAGAGCTCCGTCTTACAGGCCCTGCGGAACTGCGCCAGGTCCCGCAGGGCCCGGATCTTCTCACATTTTGTTATAGGCTATGAAAAGAGAGCTTCTTAGCCCTTATTAGCACATAGAACTTTGCAAGCATTGCAGGGCAAAATGGGAAAAAATTTAAATGCCGAATGAAACCACCCCTATTCCCTCCCCTCCATCACGCTACTCCCATGGCTCATAAATTACAAAAGTGTAGAAATCACCTTTGAAACAATGTGGGCGACATGCCTAAAAAACTTGCGGAGGGATCCTATTTTGCTCCCTCGTCATTTCTTTTTCTTTTTCTTTTAATATTTTTATTGAGTTTTCCAATATAATGCATATTCTATAATATCATTTTGCGTTAATTATTCATCCATTTAACACCATTTTTTAAATACTTCTAGGCAGCAACATAATCACTTAACAAGTACATTTTCCTTCTTATTCAAACATACAAGCATCCAATAATTGTATTGTTATTCTTTCTCACTCTTCTTTTCTTGAGACAGTCCACTATCCAAATTTATTTTACCATTTATACTTAAAGTTATCTCAGTCAAGTTTACATATTATCTTACTTCACTACCAAGGACACCAACCCAAAAACCAAAAAGAAAGAACCATACTTAAAAGTCATAATCTCTCATACTTATATCAAATAATGTAATTCAATTATTACTAACATAAGTAAATAAATCACCTTTTCAAACCCTAACCATTAACCTATATCAATTTTCTTAGATCTGCAACATCAGAATATAACTATACATAAATGAATTCATATATATTACTTTCATATCCACATTTCTTATCTTTGGCTTTGGCTTTGAATCCCACCATCAACATTTAACCCTAAACCATATCTTCTGCAGTCACTTTACTCCAATCTATCTAAACCTATTCCACACCTATTTATAATTCATGTTGGTTAGATCATTTCATTTAACACCAAAACAAATTTATAGATATTAAATAATCATATTATCATCTTTAACTTATAATGATTCATTTTACCCATCAAATTATATGCAAATATAAGTAAATTCATACATTTCCCTTTCATTTAATGCCCTGTCAGTATTTCTTGCCTATACCTTTAATTCATTCCATTAATACTTAAAACAAGGTGCTGCCTTCTGAAATCAATTTTTCCTGTTTTACAAACTATATACCCAGCACCTATAACCTACATCATTCTACACCGGTCAAAGCATTCCTTAAAAACCACAAATAATATGCCCATATAATTTATTTTGCTTTCTGTGCATCATTAGTTTCCTTCGACGCAATAGCATGTCCACATGTTCTTTCCCTCTGCACAAATGGTAATTCTTTCCCAGTCTATCTTCAGTGTTTTTTGAACCAACTTGTCTCCATATCTTCCTGACCTGTTGCCTCTTGCACGCAGTTCGCTTTCGTCTCGCTCTTCTCCATTTTCTTTTCACTTTACCAGTCTTTCTTTCTCCTTTTATCTTTTCTCTCTTCCACCCGTTTTCCTTGTTAATTTCCTCACTTTGCTTTTGTATCGACGTGTCTGCTAGCTCCATGTCCTCCTTTATTTGCTCACCCTCCATTGTCTGTTGCATATTTTCCGGACCCTGAATATTTTTTTCAATAAATTCAGCGTTCTCAGGAGGCTTGGGTGGTTCATGCCGGCTTATCAGAGCAGCTTTAAATCCTTCTTTAATGCCTTTCTGGATTGCTTCTTGAAAATCTTTTAGAAATTGCTCCATCATTTCTCCAGTCAGTTCTATCTGGACCTCGTTCCTACCTTCAGACCCCATTTTGCAATTTACAAGTCTCAGTGGTTCTGTCCCCAAAACTTAATTCCTTTACCCCGGAGAGAGAAATAAAACAAAGTATATGTACACTTAGCTGAGTCTCGTTTCTGGCCGCTTTTTTATCACTCCATGCCAAATAATTCAGGGTTCCTTTACATTCCACTCAAAGATGCCTGTATCCGCTTCTTGTTTTCTTCGTCGCTGCATTTATAATCCCAGTTTAAAAGTAAAAACGGATGGTCGTTTTTAACGAACATGGCGGCCATGTTCCCTGTTACCTGCTTCAGCGTCGGGGCCGTTCTGGGCACCCATCCCCCCGCCCTGCCAATTGCGGGGGAGGGCCAGAGAGACGCCCCCTGCTTCAGCCCCCACCTCCGGGGAGCTGGTCAAGCGCCCCCGAACCTCGGGAGGCTCAAATAAAACAGAAACAGTTCGGGCGGGGACGGAGAACATCAAGCTCCCTCCCGCCTGTCAAAACGCCGTACCGGAAGTCCTCCTCCCTCGTCATTTCAATATAACGTACTTTTTCTTTAAATCCACCATTGGAACAATGTCGGTGGATATGCGTAAATGGGCAAGGGTGTCTATTTTGCTGCCTCGTGATTTTGTTATAACGTCACTATTTTTTTTTTAAAGGAGGGGGGGATTGGCGGATGATGTCAATAGCAAGGCGGGCAAGTGGGCATGGAGAAAGGGGGTATGCGTTTTGGCTTCCCTGCGCAGCAACTGGGAACTTCTGGGAAATCAAGGATCAAGAAGACGTGGGGGAATCGGGGGAAGATGCACATCAAAAGGCCGCCGTGTGTCTAATGGTGTGAAATTGTCCAGAACAAGCGGGGGAAATGGAAGAGCGAGCACAGGCCGAAGGCCTATGTGAAATCAGTCAAGGTGATTTTAGGTTAGTCACATACATAGAAGTTGCTGTAGCTCTTCAATGGAGATAGATCTAGAAGGGTAGCCGTGGTAGTCTGTCCGTAGCAGTAGAAAAGAACAAGAGTCCAGTAGCACCTTAAACGCTAACCAAATTTATACCAGGGTATGAGCTTTCGTGAGCCACTGTTCACTTCTTCAGGTATCTCATGAAAGCTCATAAAAGGTAAAGGTAAAGGTTTCCCTTGCTCGAAAGCCAGTCAAGTCCGACTCTAGGGTTGCGGTGCTCATCTCCGTTTCCAAGCCGAAGAGCCAGCGCTGTCCGAAGAAGTTTCCGTGGTCATGTGGCCGGCATGACTAAACACAGCGCACAGAATGCTGTTACCTTCCCACTGAAGTGGTACCTATTAATCTACTTGCAATTTCTTGCTTTCGAACTGCTAGGTTGGCAGGAACTGGAACTAGAGACGGGAGCTCACTCCGTCACGCGGCACACTCGGGTCTCGAACTGCTGAACTACTGACCTTCCACAGCCTGCAGTTCAGCGTCTTAACCACTTGAGCCACCACAGCTCCTGAAAGCTCACACCCTGCCATAAATTCTGCTAGTATTTAAGATGCAACTGGACTCTTGCTCTTTTCTGTAGCTCTTCCAGCGTGAAGGGTCCGATGCTTTCTAAACTGGCCTTTGACAGTTGTGGGACACTGGCTGCATTAGTCCTTTGCAGCAAAATAAAATGGAAGAACAACCTCCCCAAGGTGATGTGCCTGACCTCCACAACACTTTTGATCTACAGAAGGCAACTGAAGGCAGGTGTTATTTAGGACAGCATTTGATTGATTTAGTTTTCATTTATTGGCAGTCCTAATTGGAGATTTTAAATTGTGGTATGTTATGTGTATTTTTAGTAACGGTTACATTAACATTGTTAATATAATTAATATAATTAAGACGTTGAACTGCAGGCTGTGGAAGGTCGGTAGTTCAGCAGTTCGAGACCCGAGGGTGCCTCAAGACGGAGTGAGCTCCCATCTCTAGTTCCAGCTCCTGCCAACCTAGCAGTTCGAAAGCAAGAAATTGCAAGTAGATAAATAGGTACCACTTCAGTGGGAAGGTAACAGCGATCCGTGCGCCTTGGTGTTTATTCATGCTGGCCACATGACCATGGAAATGTCTTTGGACAGCGCTGGCTCTTCGGCTTTGAAACGGAGATGAGCACCGCAACCCTAGAGTCGGATTCGACTGGCTTTCGAGCAAGGGAACCTTTACCTTTTTATATTAACATTGTAAGGGGCCACGGTGGCTCAGAGGTTAAGACACTGAGCTGCAGACCAGAAGGTCTGTAGTTTGGCAGTTCGAGACCCTAGCGCTGCAGGATGGAGTGAGCTCCTGTCTCTGGCCCCAGCTCCTACCAACCTAGCCGTTTGAAAGCAAGGAATTGCAAGTAAATAAATAGGTACCGCTTCAGTGGGAAGGTAACAGAATTCCGTGCGCCTCGGCGTTTAGTCATGCCGGCCACATGGCCACGGAAACGTCTTGGACAGCGCTGGCTCTTCGGCTTGGAAACTAAGATGAGCACCGCCCCCTAGTGTCAGATTCGACTGGCTTTCAAGCAAGGGGAACCTTTACCTTTACGTATATCAACATTGTAAGCCATCTTGAGTTCCACTAGAAGGGCAGCTAATAAATGTTTTAAATAAATGAATCAAATCAATAAGTACAGCAGCCCCTTAAAGACTAACATTTCATGGGTCTGCACTCACTTCTTCAGAGGCATGAAGAGGACATCATTTTGAGAATTCTCATAGGGTGGAAATCACAGCAGGAGGAGGGAGGGAGGCTTGGCGTGATCCCATCACACCTTTGACATCTGCATCTTTTGCAGAGAAGGGGGTGGGTGGGAGGTCAGCTCGAAGCCTTTGTGGAAGCAACTGATGACGTATTTTATGCACCCGTTCCGTCTGTTTGAAGAGCCCGGGGAAAACATGTGTGGTGCCATATTGTCCACTGGGGAAAAGTGTACCCGCCTCTTGTACCAGCCAGTTTGGTGTAGTGGTTAAGTGTGCGGACTCTAATCTGGAAGAACCAGGTTTGATTCCCCACTCCTCCACCTGCAGCTGCTGGATGACCTTGGGCAAGCCATAGTTCTTTCAGAGCTGTCCTTGAAAGAGCAGTCCTTGAAAGAGCTCTCAGCCCCACCTACCTCACAGGGTGTCTGTTGTGGGGAGGGGAAGGGAAAAGGAGTTTGTAAGCCACTCTGAGACTCTGAGTGAAGGGCGGGGTATAAATCCAAACTCCTCTTCCTCCTCCTCCTCCTCCTCCTCTTCTTCTTCTATAGAACAGGCAATGCAAGTGTGGCATCACTGAAGGGGATGGGATGGGTGATTTTGGCCAGCTGGTTTTCAGCTCATTTTAGGAAGGATGACAACTGCCGGAAACTGCAGACCACAGCCACATGTCACATAGCACGGGAAGAGTGTAGAGAGGCCAGGGCCGTCCTTTCCTAGGGCTGCCAACTCCAGGTTGGAGAATTCCTGGAGATTTGGGGGGATGGAGCCTGGGGAGGGTGAGGTTTGAGGAGGGGAGGGACATCAGCAGGCTATAATACCATAGGGACCAACTTCCAAAGGAGCCGTTTTCTCCAGGGGAACTGATCTCTGTCGGCTGGAAACCAGTTGTAATTCTGGGAGATCTCCAGCCACCACCTGGAGGTTGGCAGCCCCATCCTTTCCACTGGCACCTGAAGACAGCTGGTGAGCAGGGGGTTGTCACCAATGCTCCCTCTAAGCTGTGGAGTCTCGTGAGCAAAAATTCTACTTTGTGAGCTACCGGCATTAAAGTTGTGATTTGGCCACTGCCAGGGGTCGTTTTGTAGAAAAAGAGCTAGGGGAACTCATTAGCATAACTCATTAGCATATGCCACACCCCCTGACATCACCGGAAGTGTGTCATAAGGCCATACACCCCGCCCCCAACGGTCCCTGGCGCCGCCGCTGGCCTTGCAGCTCCACTGCCGAGCCCCATGAGGGGCCAGGCGGTGGATCTGCAAGGCCGGCGGAAGTGCAAGGAAGCCCCGCGAAGGCCCTCCCTGGCCCCAGGCAGGCAGGGGTGGGGAGAGGCAGGGAGGAAGCAACTTACCCTCCCTCTTCTGCTTCGTCATGTGCCCCGCCCCCGATCCCCCGCATTCCCCCCCGAAATGACCTCTGGCCACTGCATAAACTAGTTTGCTCTGGAGCCATCCTTCCTGAGCTAAGACAAAAATCTGTGAGCTGGAGGCTAAAAAACTGAGCCAGCTCACACTAACTCAGCTTAGAGGGAACACTGGTTGTCACCTGCTTCCAACAGCCCACTCACACGCCCCAGGCCCATTCAAATGCAAACCCGTTTGCAGGACACAGCTATGAAGCTTCAAGAGCAGACTTCCCCTGAACAATGCAGGTGGGCAGAGAGTTGTTTCTAACTGCCTGTGTGTGCCAGCCGGCCGTTTGATTCACAGCCGTGTTTGGCCAGTCAGAAGAATTCTTGCAAAGCAGCCATAACAAATATAGGAAACCACTCTGTGGAGGGGATTACCATTTGTCCTTTGGGGCTCAGACCTGGAACGGAGTACGTGTGTTTTAAGAGTGAAATCCGCCATTAAAAAGCTGTGTCCTCTTCCTGCCGTATGGAACAGTCAATTGATTTTGTGCGCACCGTTACACACAAAGTCTACTGTGTGCTTGGACAGCCATCCGAGTTTGATTGAGAAGGATCACCTGAAGGCAGTAAAAAAAAGATTGAGAAACATTAAGCAGGCCAGATTTATGAAGCGCGGCTCAATCGCCCTCTAGCTAGTGGCTCAATTGTATGTCTTGATACTAAGGAGATGGGGGGGGGGGTTGATGACTCCTTGTCACTAATTGGACCTGCAGGATTCATGGCCTTCTCTCTTGTGACTTGCTTTAGGCAAGGTAGAGCAAAGAGATGAGTGGGGCGCGATAGTGACTTCTCGCCTCCTCTTGAGAGAGGAACACAACAGTTCACAGGATGACCAACTGGGGAAGGGACAGGGTTCCTGACCCATGCTTTTATTGAGAGGAGGCAGAGGAGGAGAAGAGGAGTTGGTTTTATACCCCACCGTTCACTACCAGAAGGAGTCTCAGAGCGGCTTACAATCCCTCCTCTCCCCACAACAGACACCTTGTTGTGGGGAAGGAAAGGAAAGAGAAAGGAGATTGTAAGTCCCTCTGAGACTCCTTCAGGTAATGAAGGGCAGGGTATAAATCCAATCCTCCTCCTACCTCTTCCTCTTCTTCTTCCTCTTGTTCTTCGCTGCCGCCTCCTCAACAGTGGCAATTGAGGTCTTGGATTTTCCAGCCTGTGGTACAGTTGCCAGGGGGACTTACCAGGAGCAGCAGGGAGGCCCATCCGACGTGTCTATGTCACTGACCACATGGCCCGGAAGTGATGTCATCACATCTGGGATGTCAAGGTGATGCTCTGGGATTTGGGCAAAAAAAATCTATGGTAAATTTGGCTTCTTTCTTATCCTCCAAACATAAAGACAGGATGGGAATGAATTAAATCTAGACACATAATTCTACCCTCAAAAAAGTGTGAACAATTCTGTCTATAATAACCCCTCTGCTCGTTACAGAGAAAGCGTCTGAAGGATGAACAATCTGTACAGGTAGCCACCCCGTATCTAAGAAGCATAACAAAAACACTTCACCTCATCTCACTTCATCTTACCCTCTTCCTTCTGAATTCTGGCATATAACTCCCAAAAGGGAAGAAGGAGATAGATTATGGACTTTTTTTCAGAGGTGTGACACACATAAATTTCCTCTTCTTGAGGTGTATCGGGGCAAAGAGATGGGGGTTTTTATGCTTGTCTCATAGGATCTCCATCAACAGGGACAACAGTTAAACCTTCTGGCATGAATAATGCAGAGAAACCAAGCCTCCTCTATGTTCGATTGACTGGATAAACGTCTGCTTTGTTTTTGGCAGAGAATGAGGCAAGGGAAATAGCTATAGATGTCACCTGCCTCATTGAATTGGTTGCCAAAAATTCTGGACCACTCAGGAACCAAGAGGAATGTTGGTCTTGCTCTCCATCCTTGGCAGAAATCACCAGGTCCCTTATTAATATTTCAGTCATTCCTCAAGGTCTCACACGGAGACACTACTCTATTATTTGCCTAGTTCTGTGCATACATCTCACTAGGTGGGGGTTCCGTAATTCTGGCATTTTTCAAATTCTGTACTTTTGTGGTTAAGTTTATCCTATTATGGCAGAACTTTTATTTACATCATTTATACCCTGCCTTTTTCACCCCAAAGTGGCTTACATCATTCTTCTTGCCACCATTTCATCCTCTCTGCAACCTAATGAGGTAGCCTTGGCTGAGGGGGAAAGATCACGAAGTATCAGGATGTGTTGCTGGTGATCGAGATCAAGATCAAGGCTATTTTGGGGCAGGAGCGCACAGGAACGGAGTTCCGGCTGGCTCCTGAGTTGGCCACGCCCAGCAGGAACTCATTAGCATAACAGGCCACACCCAACAGCAGGAACTTATTAGGATTGGCTACATTAGGGGTGTGTGGCCTAACATGCAAAGGAGTCCCTGCTACAAGAAAAGCCCTGGGTTTTGACAACAAACAAGGTAAACAGAATAAGAAGCAAAAGGTGGGTGTGGCTGGATGACCACACTTCTGGTAACATGGGGGAGTGGCCTAATATGCCAATGAGCTGTGCTGTCAGGGGTGTGGCCCAATATGCTAATGAGTTTCTGCTATTGGGTGTGGCCTATTATGCTAATGAGTTCCTGCTGGGCTTTTTCTACAAAAAGAGCCCTGTAAGATAGTTCATATTCTAGTTTCAGGTGGATAGCCATGTTGGTCTAAAGCAATAGAACAAAGTTTGAATCCAAGTGGCAGCTTTAAGAGCAACAACGTATAATTCTGGGCACAAGCTTTCGTGTGTATGCACATTTCATCAGGTACATTCTAGTATTCCCCATTATTATGTATCGGTGTGAAAGTTGGACAATGAATAAAACTGACAGAAAGAAAGTTGATTCCTTTGAAATGTGGTGTTGGCGGAGAGCTTTACATATACCGTGGACTGCCAAAAAGACAAATAAGCAGGTTTCTAGAGCAAATCAAGTCTGAACTCTCCCTAGATACTAAAATAACTAAACTGAGGCTATCATATTTTGGACCCATTCTGAGAAGATAAGAGTTACTGGAAAAGACAGTAATGCTAGGAAGGCAGCAGGAAGAGAGGAAGACCCATCATGGGATGGATTGGCTCAATCAAGGAAGCCATGGCCCACAGTTTGCAAAACCAGAGTAAGGCTCTTAATGATGGGGTGTTTTGAAAGTCATTAATTAATAGTGTCACCATAAGCCAGAAACAACTTGATGGCACTTCACACACTCACAGACTGAGTGATGGGCCAAAAGACACCCAGTGAGCTGCCATGGCAGAGGACACACCCCTAGGTCCCGTTGGTGGGTTTAAATCTCCCGTCACGGTCCCATTGGTCCCCCAGTGGAGAGACCAGGAACCTAGTCCCCATTGTTACTCCAGAGTCAAGCTCTGGAGTGTTCGCCGGCCCCTGGTGGTGGTCAGTGGACACAACAGTAGGGATTCGAACCTGGGTCTCCTGAATCCCAGTCCAGCACTAAGGACTACACCACACTGGCTTTTTGGGGTCAGACCATCCGGACAGGTCTTTCTTCCTTGCTGAGAAAGCTGGATATCATAACCTTCATGCTCAGCAAGTAGCGATCGGACCACGGCCCAGTCTGCTGTCTCATCCTACCAGGACATCCCCAATGCAGAAAAGATCTAAGAGCCTCTCATGTGTCGCGCCTCACATGACCTGGGACAGTGGTTGCCATGGCAGTCATGGATTGTCCCCTTCCCCAGGACTGATGGCATCACTGGCTCAGCTTCCTCCAGGGTTGTTCTAACATTGCACCCCAATTGGTGGGCAGTGTTTGGTTTAATACAGTGAACATTCTCCAGCATAGCCTAGGAATGGAGACCCAAAAGGAAAGGACGGAACTATCAAATAGAGGCTGTGTTGCAGTAGGGACACACATACGTGTTGGACACTTAAGAATCTGATGGAAAGAGAGAAGTCTCAGTACAATTCTCGCCTTTCACCTCTCCTGCTTCCTCTTCTCGTCTTTTCTCCAGTCTGTTCCCAGACATTTTTTTCCTTCCCTTTGTTTACCTACCCTTCATTCTATTATGGCAGAAGGACAAGAATTACAGTAGGGATGCCAGCCTCCAGATGAGGCCTGGGGATCTCCCAGAATCATAGCTCATCTCCAGACAACAAAGATCAGTTCCCCTAGAGAAAATGGATGCTTTGGAGGGTGGACTCTACCCCACCGAGGTCCCTGTCCTCCCCAGGCTCCACCCCCAAATCTCCAGGCGTTTCCCAACCCAGAGATGCCTTACCTCCCCACCCTGCTTGTGGCTGGGGGGGACTACCTATACAGACTGCCTGGTCTTCGCAGCCCCATCAGTGGTGGTTCAAAGTGTTTTTCTGCCTGTGCTGGCCATGGAAAACTCTTTGGACAACGTTGGCTCTTCGGCTTGGAAATGGAGATGAGCACCGCCCCCTAGAGTCGGATTCGACTGGCTTTCAACCAAGGGAAACCTTTACCTTTTACACACACACCCAAGAGCCAGAGGAAATAACATTCCTCACCTCTTCCCTATTTCAAAATAGCACAGCAAGCCTACATCCTATAGGGCTTCCTGAACTCTCGCAAGATTACTTCCTGTTGCAAGAGCTCAAGCCTGAGATGGGGTTGCCCTGGCAACAGGCAACCAGAAATGGTTCTCAAATCTCATGAGAAGAAGGAATCTCACGAGAGTTCGGGATACTGGCGTGCGCATGGCTTGCCAAGATGCTTTTAAAGCGGCCTGGGGGAGCAAAGAGATAAGGAGGTCATATTTTCTTCCCAGGCAGGAAGTGAAGTCAGGTGAGAGGATTGGTTGGCTGGTGGAGTAGGAGGTTGCCAGACCCCCAAGCTCTGCTGCCCAAAGTGGGGCAGCTGCCTGAGGCACCTCCTTAGAGAGCCAGCCCTGGTTGTATCCATAAAAAGAAGACAACGAAGAGATGAAGAGATTGGATTTATACCCCGCCCTTCACTACCCAAGGGAGTCTCAGAGCGGCTTACAAACTCCTTTCCCTTCCCCGCCCCACAACAGACACCCTGTGAGCAATGCTCCCTCTAAGTTGTGGAGTCTTGTGAGCAAAAATTCTACTTTGTGAGCTACTGGCCTTAAAGTTGTGAGCGACCAATTTGGCTGCTGCATGAATTAGTTTGCTCTGGAGCCATCCTTCCTGAGCTAAGACAAAAATGTGTGAGCCAGAGGCTAAAAAACCATGAGCTAGCTCACACGAACTCAGCTTAGAGGGAACACCGCCTGTGAGGTAGGTGGGGCTGGGAGAGTTCTTGACAGAAACTGCTCTTTTTCAAGAACAGCTCATTATCAGAACTACGGCTTGCCCAAGGTCATCCAGCCAGGTGCAAGTGGAGGAGTGGGGAATCAAACCCGGTTCTCCCAGATTAGAGTCCGCGCACTAAACCATTACACCAACCATTACAATGGCACTTAACCATTCCACCAAACAGGGAATCCTGTGGTGCACTGGAGCCTGGAGCCCTGAAGCAGCAATGTCTTAGGAAGACAACAGTCAGACCAGCAGGAGACAAGTACCCAGAAAGTATTTCTCTGATACTCAGATGCACTTCACGAGATCTGTTCTCATCAGGACAGGATTAAGCTGATTGTCCTCTGCTTTGAGAACTGTTCTGGTTGAAAAGCTCTATGCAAATATTGCAGATAATTAACAGAGGAACTGTTATTCATCGATATGTTGTCGAAGGCTTTCACTGCCGGAGTTCATTAGTTGTTGTAGATTTTCCGGGCTGTATGGCCGTGGTCTTGGGATTGTACATAAGAACATAAGAGATGCCAATGTTGGATCAGGCCAAAGGCCCATCCAGTCCAACACTCTGTATCACACAGTGGCCAGAAATACCAGTGCCATCAGGAGGTCCAGCAGTGGGGCCAGGACACTAGGAGCCCTCCCACTGTTGACCCCCCCCCAGCACCAAGAATACAGAGGATCACTTGCCCCACAGTTCCTATCTATACCTTGTGGCTAATAGCCACTGATGGACCTCTGCTCCATATGCTTATCCAATTCCCTTTTGAAGCCGTCCATGCTTGTAGCCGCTGCCACTTCCTGTGGCAGTGAATTCCAAGTGTTAATCACTCTTTGGGTGAAGAAGTACTTCCTTTTATCCGTTCTAACCCGACCGCTCAGCAATTTCATGGAGTGCCCACAATTTCTTGTAGGACCTAATGTTTCGCCAGCAGCTGTGGCTGGCATCCTCAGAGGTATAACACAGAAAGACGGAGTACTCTCTGTGTCAAAGTGAGAAGAAAAATGGTAGGCAGGTAATTTATATCTACTCAGGAAGGTGGGGGTAGGGCTGAGTCATTATCTTGTAGTTCCCCAGGCTGTGACATGCTAATGGAGGAGCTTTTCTGAGGAGGTTCTTTTGCATATGGATTGGCTGTTGAAATTCTAATCTGTAGTGCTATTGTAAGATGGCAAAGAGGACGATTTTCTTCAAATGCTACTTCTCTAACTAGAAAGATACCTCCTCCCTTGGGTTGTGCTAAGCCCTAATATGAGGGGAAAGATAGGCACCATATGGCTTCCGGTCTTTTCCCCTACTGACAGCCTTTGCTCTACCAGGGCTTAAGGCTGCTTAGGATGTGATTTTTAATCAGGGAAAACAGCACATGGAAGAGTTAAACCCCCCTTCCCCAGTGAGGTGTAGTGGCCAGCGTGGTGTAGCAGTCAAGAGCAGCAGACCCTAATCTGGAGATCCAAGTTCGATTCCCCACTCCTTCTCTACATGAAGCCTGCTACCTACCTCACAAGGTGCCTTTTGTGGGAAGGAAAGGAAGGCAATTGTAAGCCGCTGTGAGACACATGAGGCCTGCTGGGTGACCTTAGGCCAGTCACAGTTCTCTCAGAACTCTCTCAGACCCACCTGCCTCACAAGGTGCCTTTTGTGGGAAGGAAAGGAAGGCAATTGTAAGCCGCTGTGAGACACATGAGGCCTGCTGGGTGACCTTAGGCCAGTCACAGTTCTCTCAGAACTCTCTCAGCTCCCCCTGCCTCACAAGGTGCCTGTTGTGGGGAGAGGAAGGGAAGGCGATTGTAAATCGCCTTGAGACTCCTTGAGGTAGAGAAAAGCGGGATATGGAAAAACCAACTCTTCATCTCTTCTCCTTCTGAAACGGTCCTGATCCATGTTAGTGCTCCTCCAGTGGCTGCTGTTTAGGAACAAATTCCACACCTGAAATTCTGATTCTGGAGTGTCATGTGTACAGGCTCAAGATGGCGTCTTAGTAGAATGTTGGACTAAGACTACAGAAACCCAGGTTCAAATCCTTGCTTGCCATGAAGTTTGCTCATCGTTGTAACTGTGTGGGGCAGCTATTTCGGCTTCTATTGATTTCAGTGGGAGTTTAATTTTAATTTAAAGCACTTTTTTTCAGTGATAAAATTACAGTGATTGGGGAAGAGCATATGAGTCCGGCTAACAGCCATTCCTTCCCCACTGGGTCTTAACTCCACCCAGTTCCCCTTCCTCCATATTGTCCTAAGTGGTACAACAACTTTTGCCTCCTATGATTACACAGATATCTTAATCTAGTGTATGATTTTCTTCACTGTAGCTTTGTGTGCTGGTGTAGGGGTGAGTGAATTGGGAGTGATCCAATCCCGCCAGTTGAGTTTAGCTCAAGGGTAGAATTGCTGTTCTGCGTTCGACAAATACTTAACAGGTCATTTTCAGACATCCTCTGCATTCATAAATTCTAGAAACTTGTTTTTTAACCACAAAATGGATACTAATAGTTCCAAGATTTATTGAAGCCACCAGATCCAGTGTTTTTATGCACTCTCCTATAAGTTTCATGATGTGGCTCTTAGCAAGCAGTTTTCTTGACCCACTCCCCACCTCCAGTTACCGAAATATGCTTTGGCAGAGCAAACTGTTCTGGATTCGAGGTTCTTACTGTATGCGTGAAATGTGGTTGAGTATATTGGATCTGAGTTTTTTAACCACAAAATGGATACTAATAGTTCCAAGATTTATTGAAGCCACCAGATCCAGTGTTTTTATGCACTCTCCTATAAGTTTCATGATGTGGCTCTTAGCAAGCAGTTTTCTTGACCCACTCCCCACCTCCAGTTACCGAAATATGCTTTGGCAGAGCAAACTGTTCTGGATTCGAGGTTCTTACTGTATGCGTGAAATGTGGTTGAGTATATTGGATCTGAGTTGTGATTTCCCTGAAACCCTCTGACAGCTGACTGTAAGACGAAAGATAGATGTCATTTTCATCTTTTTTTAAAAATATATATTTTATTTTAGGCTACCAAAGTGGTTAGACAAACAGAAAAAAAAATGTCATTTTCATCTTTAATTTGTCTTATTCTTCAATAAAATCTCCTTTAATAGAGAAAAAAAAATCCCATTTGGCTAAAATGCAAAGGAAGGAAATAAAAGAACAATAATGACAATGTGATTATGGAAATTAAAACCCGATGATGTCTCTTCATGATACTCAGATGCTTGGTTAGGTCACATTTTGCCCAAGGCTAGTCAGGATAAAAACCCCTGAAAATTAGAACTATCCATTGGATTTGTACCCACATGTAACTGTCATTCACCTGCAAGAAGTACATGACTGTCTCAAAAGAGAAGAGCTGAGTCACTTAAAGTGGATTAGGATTCTAGTTGTACCTGGATTCTCTCTTCATTTCTATATGCCAGGTAACGCTGAATGAATGGTAATGAGGATTAATACAAAATTATGACTGTGTAGGCACACAACATAATTAAACCATACAAAAGAAGTTGTCTGTATTTGTATCACATTAAACACTAGACCCAGGGGTCATTTCCTGCAGGAGCGCACAGGAGCGGAGCTCCGGTTGTAAAGAGCCCAAGGGGCGGGCACATGCAACAAGCCCCACCCCCTGCTCCCAGCAGCCCTCAGTCAGAGCAAGAAGCAGCCAGGTAAGTTGCAGAGCCCCCCCCCCAACAGTCCAGTGGCACCTTTAAGACCAAGTTTTATTCAGGTACAAGCTCTCCCTCCTCTGTGAGGGCAAATCTGCACGTTCCCCCCCCCCAATAGATCGGCACGCCCCCCCCCCAATAGCTAGCAATCCAAAAGAGTCCAGTGGAGCTTGAGCTGTGGGTGTTGCCTTCTGACACACTTCCGGTGATGTCAGGGTGTGTGTCATATGCAAATGAGTTATGCTAATGAGTTATGCTAATGAGCTCCTGCACCTCTTTTTCTACAAAATGACCCCTGACTAGACCAAATCAAGCCCAAACTCTCCCTAGAAGCTAAAATGACTAAACCGAGGCTATTGTACTTTGGTCACATCATTTTTTTTTTTAACCATAATATTGTATTGGATTTTAACTTAGAACATAACAAAAAAATACAGGTTCTCAAACAACATTTTAACAATTTTTCATGTAAATGTCAGTGAGTATACAGACTTCCAAGTTAACTTAATCAAATACTGATAGAAGTTTGCTAGCTTATTAATAACAATGAGTATTTTGCTGTACTAATCGCTTTCCAATCGAAAGATTCAAAGGTTAATTTATCCACAATTGGATACCATTTACCAGTTGGGTTCATTAGTTACTTTGGTCACATCATGAGAAGACAAGAGCCACTGCAAAAGACAATCATGCTAGGAAAAGTTGAAGACGGCAGGAAAAGAGGAAGACCCAACATGAAGTGGACTGATTCCATCAAGGAAGCCACAGCCCTCCATTTGCAAGACCTGAAAACAGCTGTTAACGGTGGGACATTTTGGAAGACCTTGATTCACAGGGTTGTCATAAGTTGGAAGCAAGTTGGTGGCATTTAACACACGCTAACTCTGGTTTAAACTCCTGCCGACCTAGCAGTTCGAAAGCAAGAAATTGCAAGTAGATAAATAGGTACAGCTTCGGTGGGGAGGTAACAGCGTTCCGTGCGCCTTGGCGTTTAGTCATGCCGGCCATATGACCATGGAAACGTCTTCGGAAATGAACCTGCTTTATCCACTATACAAAGAAAAAGAATTGCTTTATTATTATTCGCAGCCAAAACAACCATCGCTTCAAAATGGAAGTCAGAAATTAAACATCCCTAGCAAGAAATTGCAAGTAGATAAATAGGTACCACTTTGGTGGGAAGGTAACAGTGTTCCATGCGCCTTGGTGTTTAGTCATGCCGGCCACATGACCACGGAAATGTCTTCGGACAGCACTGGCTCTTCAGCTTGGAAACGGAGATGAACACCGCAACCCTAGGGTCGGATTCGACTGGCTTTTGAGGGAGGGAAACCTAACTCTGGTTTCCTATATTTAATGGAGATATTTTTCACTTTTCAAAAAGAACCAGGCATGCAGACAAGCGGCGTATGTGCCATCTCTAATGCAATTTAGATTAGGGTCCCCAACATGGTGCTCATGGCTGCCATGGTGCCCACTAGAGTTGTCAGCAGTGTTCCCTCTAAGCTGAGTTAGTGTGAGCTAGCTCACAGATTTTTAGCCTCCAGCTCACACATTTTTGTCTTAGCTCAGGAAGGATGGCTCCAGAGCAAACTAATTGATGCAGCAGCTAAATCGCTTGCTCAGAACTTTAATGCCAGTAGCTCACAAAGTGGAATTTTTGCTCACAAGACTCCACAGCTTAGAGGGAACATTGGTTGTCAGGTCCCCCCAGCGTGCAGGGGACCCCACAGTTTCCGGCACTTCCCCCCTGGCACTGGCCAGTTGGCCAGTGAGGGAGAGTTACCGCCCCAAACACGACATGCCTACGTCACCCAGAAGTGACCTGAGCGTGTTGGTGATGCCGGAAGGGAGTGCGATGCTCTGATTCCCCCCCACCACCCCAATATAATCTATTCAATTTTCAAAATTCCAATAACAAGTAATAACAATCGTTTACAGAATAAGTGTACATAAACTTAACAGCATAAAACAGAGCCTTTTTCTTAAGCTTAGTGTTGACATCAACATTCACCACAAATGAAGAGTGTCTTATTATCTCTGGTATTGTTCCTTGAGAAACTAGATGGGACAAGATCGGTAGCCATATCATTGTAAATTCACTATTTTCGCCACTAGATTTTGTTGGATTCATTATGTCGGATATTTTTTTCCATTATGTATAAGTTCCATAACTTTTTGTACCATAAGTTTAAAGGTAAAGGTAAAGGTTCCCCTGCTCGAAAGCCAGTCGAATCCGACTCTAGGGTTGCGGTGCTCATCTTAGTTTCAAAGCCGAAGAGCCAGCGCTGTCCAAAGACATTTCCGTGGTCATGTGGCCGGCATGACTAAACACCAAGGCGCATGGAACACTGTTACCTTCCCACCAAAGTGGTACCTATTTATCTACTTGCAATTTCTTGCTAGGGATGTTTAATTTCTGACTTCCATTTTGAAGCGATGGTTGTTTTGGCTGCGAATAATAATAAAGCAATTCTTTTTCTTTGTATAGTGGATAAAGCAGGTTCATTTCTAAAGTTCAAGAGTACAGATTCTGGGTTCTTTTTTTATAGTGTGACTGGATACACACCCAATTTCCTCTAATATTTCATTGATTTTAGGGCAAAACTCTATGGTAGAATTAGGTTCCAGGTGATGTGGGCACATCATGTTTCTTCCCTCTCCTCTCCTGGAACATCCCAGGAGGTCCCCCACTGGCTTGTAATTTGAACCTGGCAACCGTAGTGCCCACTGACACTTTTCTGGTGCCTGTCAAATTTTTTAAGGAAGTGGGTGGGACCAGGTAGGGTATTTCCCCAGCAAGGCTTCTGACTGACTATTGGAGATTTGATTGGCTGTGCAGATTTTAAATTTTTTTTATTTAATTTATACCCCACCCTATCCCACGAGTGAACATAAGAACATAAGAGAAGCCAATGTTTGGATCAGGCCACTGGCCCATCCAGTCCAACACTCTGTCACACAGTGGCCAAAAATACCAGGTGCCATCAGGAGGTCCAGCAGTGGGGCCAGGACACTAGGAGCCCTCCCACTGTTGCCCCCCCCCAGCACCAAAAATACAGAACATCACTTGCCCCAGACCGAGAGTTCCTATCTATACCCTGTGGCTAATAGCCACTGATGGACCTCTGCTCCATATGTTTATCTCAGATATGTTTATCTGAGTGGGCTCAGGGCGGCTTACAACATAAGATTCATAAAACCAGGGCTATTTTTGGGCAGGAACACACAGGAACGGAGTTCCGGCTGGCTCCCAAGTTGGCCATGCCCAGCAGGAACTCATTAGCATAATAGGCCACACCCAACAGCAGAAACTCATTAGGATTGGCTACAATTAGGGGTGTGTGGCCTAACATGCAAAAAGCCCTGGGTTTTGACAACAAACAAGATAAAGAGAATAAGAAGCAAAAGGTAGGTGTGGCTGGATGACCACGCTTCTGGTAACATGGGAGTGTGGCCTAATATGCGAATGAGCTGTGCTGTCAGGGTGTGGCCTAATATGCTAATGAGTTCCTGCTGTTGGGTATGGCCTATTATGCTAATGAGTTCCTGCTGGGCTTTTTCTACAAAAAAAGCCCTGCATAAAACAATAGAGGCAATAAAACCAATACAACAACAGGTGGCACAATAAACAGTAACAGAAAGGATACATGCCTCATGTCAGGTGAATAAAAAGCTCCAGTGCCCAAGTAATGTTGTCTAAAGCATTAGGGCACTGGGAAGGGGCCACAAACAGGGCAGGCCAGATTGGCTGAACATCCGTCGCCTCAACCGAAGGACCACCAATGAGCTTCTTTGATGGGACGGGACAGTCAGGAGGGCCTCTCCCTGTGTTCTTAATTCCCAGGCAGAAACATATGGAAGGACTTTCAAGGGTAGCTAGGCGTAATCTTCGTGGGGGCGTCGGGGCAACAGCCCCGCCGAAATTTTCAGGAAGGTGCTCAGCCTCCCCCAGGAGCCACCCTCCCCGTCCCCCCCCCCGCCCCCCCCCCCCCGGGAAATTAGAAAGTCTACACCCCAAGTAGTGTGACCGGCAGTCGTCCAGACTAGATATAACTAAGGCATGGATCACTTATGCCCAAAGGTGGGCAAAAGCACTCTGGACCACCACAGCCACCTGGTGTCCAATATGTATACTTCTAATATTTCTAAAATATTTCTAAAACACATTTCTTTGGCAGCAGCTGCCACCACAGCAAAAGGATCTACACCAGGGGTGGCCAAACTTGCTCAGTGTAAGAGCCACATAGAATGAATGTCAGATGTCTGAGCCGCAAAATATACACATTTTTATTTTAAAATATGCAAATTTGCTTTTTAAATTAACATTAAATGAGGCAGGCAAAAATAAAAAGAAAAGGGGTAAAAACAGATATTGATAATGATATCTATTTGTCTAAGAGAGAGAGAAAAAGAGAGGTGGAAAGAAAGAATGAAAGGTGGAAAGGAAGAGAGAGAGAGAGAAACAAAGAAAGCAAATAGACGGGAGGGAGAAAAAGCACGCCTCCCCTTTGCTTCCCCAGCTGCCCTGCCAGGAGCTGCACAATATGTGTGAAAGAGCCGCATGTGGCTCCCAAGCTGCAGTTTGGCCACCCCTAATCTTGACTGTGTTACTGAAGTTAAGCTGTGGCAGCCATTTTGTTGCTGGCTCCACCTCCTGCAACAGCCATTTTGTGGCATCCGTTTTGTGGCTGCACCCCCCACACTGTGTCAGATTTCCAAACGTGCCTGCAGGCTGAAAAAGGCAGGATTTAAATGTTTTCATAAAACAAATAAAGGCTGCGGTCACACGGAGCATTAGCCACGCTACTGAGGTGGATGATAGGCGGATTTTCCGGGCGCGATCACACCTCAACATCTGGGAAGCGTAGAGCTCCCATGGCGAACCCGAGGCTTCCCACCGAAGATGCGGAGTTAAAAACTAGTACCTCTGAGGTACTAGTTTCCGGAAACCGTGGGGCAAGGGCTGGCGTCTGATTGCGTTTCCGGTGGTAGTCCGTGGCATCTGGCGCCCACCCATTTTTCGTCGCAAACAGGGTTCCCCCCCAAGTCTCCACAGGATGCGCACAAGCACCCAACGGTGCATGCGCATGAAGAGGAAAACGAAAGTTCCATTGCTCCGCAGAATCGCACATGCCGTTGGTGAGATTGCGCCGCACCGCACTGCGCCGCTTCTTTGCCGCGCTGCAGGATCGTCGTGTGGTCGCCACCTCACCCCTACCCACGGGACCTCGACGGGACCTGTGATCGGGCAGCCGCGCGTTATTTTGCTCTGGGCCAAACTGCCACGCTTCCCCCTTGCATTTTACGGCCCGTGTGACCGGGACCAAAGTAAATAGAACTGTTGCCCTCGCTCTCAGGTAATCAAATCCAACCATCTCTGATTGGAGAGGGCCGTTCACATGACTAATTCGGCTAAGAAAAAAAACCCTGGAAGAAAAATAGTGGTGCGCAGTATCAGGAAGGAAGGAAGGAAGGAAGGAAGGAAGGAAGGAATTTTCACAAGCTATGTCATATGGAAGGGGTTTTAATTTCCTAAAATCATCAATTTGACACCCCCACCACCATTAAAACTGGCAAACAACAGGCCTATCAGTAAGCACCAGTGCAGATAACCTTAGCCAAAGCCCCAAACCACAGAGAGACAAAACAAGAACTTTTATATACACAATGAACCACGCCGCCACTACAATACATTAATTCTCAAAACGGGTCTGATGTGTGTCTGCTTTTTACAACTTGGGCCTACTGCCAGAGCCAAGAAGCCGCCGAAACGTGCCAGGAGCAGCATGCACTCCAGGAGGCACATGTATTTGTGTGAAGGAGGCACACGTATCCGTGGGGAGATGACAGGGAGGGGGCACCCAAAATGAAAGATGCGTTTAGAAAACTGGATAACACCAGAGGTGAACAGATCCGATCATACGGTGGGTGTTAGCAGAGGTGTTCCCCCGGCTATCTTTCAAATTCTGCTGGCATAATGTAGGGCCCCATCAATCAGACAGGAAGGGTGTCCACCGCTGACCGCCCCCTCGAAATTATCAGCAACAGGAACTCCAGGAATAAAGAGCCCCTTCCCTCAGCTTTGATAAAGGGCCTTTATGGGGGTGGGAATGCACGGCCTTATCGAGTCTCACCATCCACAAGGGGGAAACAATGATTTCTCATTTTCTCCAGAGGGTTTATGGATGGGGAGGGTCCTGAAATGGGGAGGGGGGAGATGCCGCTTGCTGGAGACAAGGTAAGCCTCACGTTTCAATGGAAGATGGATGAACGGAGCCCCCCGTGGGAGTGAGGTTTGCCTATCAATCAGTAACTATCAGGGGCTTGCAACTAGGGGTCCTTTGAAGGGAAAGGAGACGGCTGTCAATTGTCCTCTGATCAAGAGTCCCCGTCTATCATAAATGATAAGAGCACCAGTCTCCAGGGCAGAAGTGAAGCAAGAAATTAAGCAGAGAATAAGCCCTGAGAAGAAGTACAGGAATTAGGCTGGATCATTACATGCACCAGAGGGGACAGTGCCCCAGACACATGCTCAACCGGGAAATCCAGCTGCTTTCTAAATAGGCACAGACTTAGAAAAGGATGTAATAACTGGGATCCCCACAGGTGCACACACAGAGGAAAGGCTTCCCCAGAGTGTGAAAACATGCTGAAAAGAGGGAGTCGTTTCATAGCTGGGGGGGGGGGAGGCTGCATGAGACAGGGGAGTTGTCCAGGACTGGCTTCCCTTTCTCCCCATTAAGGGCTAGATTCGAGTCCAGCTGCGCGTTAGAGACCAACAGAAGGGTATAAGCTTTGGACAGCCAAAGCTTAGGGTCTTTAAGGCGCTACTGAGCTCTAGCTTCTTTACTGCAGACCAACCCAGCCATCTTCCTGAAGCTATCCCCATTTAGGGAAACTGGTCCCCCTGTGTACATTTGTCTGAGCACCATGTTTATAGCTGGGCATCCCATTCCCCTGACTATTGTGAAGGATTTTGATTCCCCCCCCCCCCCAAGTTGTCCAAATGCTGGAGTGGCCAGTAACAGGTCTCCAGCATCCTCGGATACAAACCTGGGAGACATCTGGCGGGGTGGGGTGGGGAGGTATACCAAGGCCAATATTTGGGATTGTGGTCCCACACATTTAATTCCTCCTTGAAAAGGGGGGGGGGGCTATTTCTCACATGATTGGTCCTGGGTCTGAAGGAGATGCCGGTCACATGCCCTCACCTGTAAACTCAGGTGTGCAAAAGATGCTTAGGGGGTCCCTCCGAGGAGAAGGGAACGCACCTGGCCTATTCCCAGTGGCGTTTTCCCCACTTACTCAGGAGCAAAGCCTGGCGTCGTGCGAACAGGTTCGGGCGCTCAATCTCGGTCGGAATTCAGCCCCCCCTACCTCTCCCTCGTTCCCCCTCCCCAGACAGCCCCCTCTCTGTCGCTCCCATCATTCGGGTGGACTTTGCTGCCGAATTCAGACCGGGGGGGGGGACGAATCTGCCCCACTCCTCCCCAGCCCCAGTCTCCTGGGTTGTTTGGGGACCAGGCAGGACTTCCCCCGGGGAGAATGGGCGTTCCCTGTCGAACTGCCGTCCGCACAGAGGGAGAGGCTGGTGTGCTCAGGACAAGAGCGCAGCTGGAGCGGGGAAGAGAGGCGCCGAGCCCTCCAGCCACCCGGGTCGGACTTACTTCCGAGTAAACACGCCCAGCCGAGCGAGATCGGAGCAGACGGGGGGTGGGGGGCTCGCCCAGCCGGCATATAAAGGCGGGCCAGGCGAGGCGGAGGAGGCATCGCCGGGCTCCAAGTTCCGCCAGCAGTCGCCGCCGCCCACGTCTCTCCCTCCGAGCCGTCCCGTCGAGGCAAGGCGGCATGGCGCGCCCGCAGCTCCCGTCGCTGCCCAAGCCCCGCGGGGTCTTCTGGCTCCTGGCCGCCTTCGCCCTGGCCCTCCTGCTGGAGGGACGCCGCGGCAGCGCCGCTCCTTTGCAGAGCCACGAGGGAGCGCCCCCCATGGCCAAGATCTACCCCCGGGGCAGCCACTGGGCAGTCGGTGAGTGGGGCGCGGGCCGGACCCGCCGCGGCCTCGTCCAGGGGGGGGGGTCGGGCGCGGGTAGAAATCGGGGAAGGGAGGGGCTGGATGAGGGCTTGGGGTGCGAGGAGGAGTCTTCCCTCGGACTTTTGGAAAGGTTAGTCTCCAGTCCTCCGTGGCGGTGAGGACCCTGGATCAGGTATTACGCTTCTGTACTGAGTGTCTTTCCCACCCCCGGGTCTGAATGCGCCCCAGTGGTGGTGGTTTTCGATTAGGCAAAGTGAGTACTGTGGCCCCGATCCGTCTCCCTCCCCTGCCGTCCACTGCCTTTCGCTGCTGAATTGCGTGGAGTGTGTGTGTGTGTGAGTGGATTATGATCACGGGTTCCCCAGCGTCGCGTGTAACTCAATCTGGACTTCCACAGCTTCGCTACTTTCCCTCTCAATAGTGCTGTTGGTGACCCACCAGTGCACTTCTCCAGAGCAAGTGTACTGAGAGTCACCATGGATCCCCCCCCCAAGACTCTACACCCCCCCCCCCCCCACTCCTTTCAACTTCATATTAGGAGCGAATAATTTGCTGTTTGAGTGTGCTGCTTTGTTGTAGCCGCCCTGAGCCTGCTGGGGAGGGCGGGGTATAAATCTAACAAATAAATAACTAAATAAATAATAGGGTTGTCCCATATACCTTCCCCTGACCAAACCTCTTCAGCAGTGTACATGCCTGTCATGTTGTCTTCACATCAACCCTGTGAGGTAGGTTAGACTGAAAAATCGTGACGGGACCAAGATCACTCTTCCCCCTCATTAAAGGGGATGCAGAATTTATACACCAGCGGTACCATATCCTAGACCCGATCCACACTGGGACAAAAAAATCCCAGCTTCAGGTACAGGCTAACGGGGTCAGAACTTGCTGAGAGGGGAAAAGATCTTGGGGTCTTAGTGGATAGCTGACAGAAAGTGTCCACCCAGCATGCTGCAGTGCTGAAAAAGGCAAACTCCATGTTGGGGATGATTAGGAAAGGGATTGAACATAAAGCAGCTAATTTTATAATGCCCCTGTATAGATCTGTTGTGCAGCCTCATTTGGAACACTGTGTACAGTTCTGCTCACCGTGTCTGCAAAAGGACATTGCAGAGCTGGAAGAAGGGGGGCAACCAAGATGATTAGGGAGCTGGAGCACCTTCCCTATGAGGAAAGGCTGAAGAGCCTGGGACTTCTCCATTCAGAAGAGAGAGGACTAAGGGGGAACGTGACCAAGAGGTTTATAAAATTGTGCACGGGGTGGAGAGAGTTGACCAAGATAAGTTTTCCTGCCTCTCCCGAAATACTAGAACTCAAGGACATCCAATGAAGCAGATGGGCAGTAGGTTCGGGACGGACAAAAGGAAATACTGCTTTACACAGAGAGTGATTTGAATGTGGGGTTCGCTGCCAGAGGATGTAGTGAGGGCCACAGGAACAAACAGCTTGAAAAGGGGATGAAAGAGATTCCCGGAGGATAAGTCTATCCATGGCTACTAGCCATGGTGACTGAGGGGGGACCTCCACATTCAGAGGCTCTAATCCCCTGCATCCCAGAGCCAGATGGCAACATCAGGGGGAGGCCTCTGCCTCTATGCCCCGTTGTTGGCTGTCCAGAAGAACTGGTGGGCTACTGTGTGAGGCAGGATGCTGGACCTGATGGACTATTGGTCTGATCCAGCAGGGCTCTTCTTATGTTCTTACGATGACTGAGGGGCTTGGAATTTTGCCCCTTCCCTGCTGTGGTGACCTTTAGCTCTGCATTACCCGCTCACTGCTTTCCCCTTCTTGTTCTTGCCCCCTCCCTTTCTATCAAACTGCTCTGTCTAGATGTGTGTGGTGTTGGGTGGATCCTGCCATTGCTGCTTTCTTCCTCTGAAGAAGAAGAATACACTTTGAATTAGCCAGTTTGATGTAGTGGTTAAGTGCGTGGACTCTAGTCTGGGAGAACCGGGTTTGATTCCCCACTCTTTCACTCGCAGCTGCTGGATGACCTTGGGCAAGCTATAGTTCTGTCAGAGCTGTTCTTGAAAGAAGAGCAGTTTCTGTCAGAGCTCTCTCAGCCCCACCTACCTCATAGGGTGTCTGTTGTGGGGAGGGGAAGGAGTCTGTAAGCCGCTCGGAGACTCTGAGTGAAGGGCAAGGTATAAATTCAATCTCCTCCTCCTCTTCTTCTTTATCTTCATCTGTGTCTAGCATAAGGCAGGATTTGTGTAGGTCCACAGAACAATCCCAAAACAGGAGTGGGATAACATAGATTAGGATCAGACAAAATTATACCAAATAATAGGTGCAAAAGATCTTGAGTTTCCCCAGAATTCTTCACCAGAATTGTTTAGTACAAAAGCGAAGGGGAAGAATTATCAGGGCGTGATGCCAGGTGATCTATTGGCTGCTAGCCTAGATGGCTTTCCAATTCAATTTTATCTATGACTATTAGTCCTAGTAAGTAAGAAGTACAGGGAGGGCTGTTACCTTCAGTTTGGTGTAGTGGTTAAGAGCAGCAGACTCTAATCTGGAAGACCGGGTTTGATTCCCCACGCCTCCTCCACTTACAGTTGCTGGATGACCTTGGGTAAACCATACTTCTGTCAGAGCTGTTCTCTCAAGGGCAGTTCTCTCAAGAGCTCTCTCAGCCCAACCTACCTCACAGGGTGTCTGCTGTGGGGAGGGGAAGGGAAATGAGATTGTAAACAGCTCTCAGTGAAGGGCAGGGTATAAATTTAACTCTTCCTCTTCGTCATCTTCTTCCCCTGCTTGTGGGTTTCCTGGATACACCTGGTTGGCCACTGTAGGAAGCAGTATCCCTTAAGAGCAAGATTTGAATCCAGTAGCAGAGAGCCAGTGTGGTGTAGTGGTTAAGAGTGCCAGACCAGAATCTGGGGGACCTGGGTCTGAATCCCCACTCATGCCAATGGAAGCTCGCTGGGTGACCTTGGGCCAGTCACACATTCTCAGCGTAACCAACCTCACAAGGTTGTTGTCAGGATAAAATGGAGGAGAGGAGAAATGACAGAGGAGAAGGGTGGGGTATAAATGAGTTAAATAGATTATATTATTATCGTCATCATTGTATGGCAGTGGGTGTAGTATAGCCAGGAGATCCTAAGATTATCTGGCAGCCGTAAGTTCTAGCTCTTTTTGCGTGATGCGCCACTAGGTGGCGAGCTAGACTTGTTTGGGGGGCTGAGAGAGCTCTGAGAGCTGTGACTGGCTCAAGGTGACCCAACTGGATCCATGTGGAGAAGTGGGGAACCAAACCTGGTTCTCCAGATTACGGTCTACCACTCTTAACCACTACACCATGCTGGCTTTCAGTTAAATAGATAAATTAATAATAAAATAAATAAAGACCAACAAAATTTCCAGGGTATGTGCTTTCCACAGTCAAAGCGCACCCCCTGGAAATCTTGTTCATCATTACAATCCTCCTGGTCTTGAATCTTGCTCTTGTACTGTAGACCAACACGGCTCCCCACCTGAAAGTATACACGAGACTGCCTTTTACTGAATCAGACCTTTGTGGTCTATTAAGGTCAGTATTGTCTACCCTGACCGGCAGCTGCTCTTCAGGGCTCAGGCAGAGTTCTTTCTTATCACCTACAATCTGATCCTCTTAGCCGAAGTTGCTGAGGATTGAACCTGGGACCTTCTGCCTGCAAAAGCAGATGCACCCAGCCACAGCCCTACTGCGGGATGCTGAATTAGATGGACCGCAGGTCTGATCCAGCTGCGCTTCTCTTAGGTTTTTAGGGTAACCATCAGACACAGAGGCTTTAAGTATCTGGTTGCAGGGAGAAACCAGGAAGTGTCTGTCTGGGCCCATTTTCACTGTAATATAAACAGGAATCTTGCGGCCCCAGAGAGACTAAGTTTCTTAAAAAAATTCTAGCATAAACTTTCACAATCTGTAGTGGTTCAGAGCATGGACTCTAATCTGGGAGAACTGGGTTTGAGTCCCCACTCCTCCACATGCAGCTGCTAGATGACCTTGGGCAAGCCACAGTTCTGGCACAGCTGTTCTTGAAAAAGAGCAGTTTCTGTCAGAGCTCTCTCAGCCCCACCTACCTCACAGGGTGTCTGTTGTGGGGAGGGGAAGGGGAAGAAGTTTGTAAGCCGCTCTGAGACTCCTTTGGGTAGTGAAGGGCAGGGTATAAATCCAGTCTCCTTTTTTTCTTCTATGATACGATAAAAAACAGGTTAGTCTTTTAAGATGTCACAAGAAGACTCTGTTTCATTTTTTTGCTGCATCAGACTGACACGGCTTCCCCCGTGGAATTATTTGCTGCCGTATCTTCTGGTCTCTGTCTTCTTTTCATTTATTACCTTTGAGATGGTTCATGCAATCTGTTTGTCAGCTGTGCAAGCAATCCCAGCCTTCCCCTGAGTAGAGTTTGTGGAAACAGAAATTATGTGTGAACCAGGAAAATACTGGGCTGTTTTGCGTATGTGAACTTGAAGCTCTTTCCTTTTCTTTCTCATTTAATACACTTTTATCTGGCAGTTACTCCAAGTTGCTGAGGGCAGCGTACATCGGTATGCCTTCCTCTGCATTACATTCACAGCAACCCTGTGAGGTAGAATATCTAGATTTGAGTTCAGTAGCCCCTTAGAGACTAACACGTCTGAGAGTCGAAGCCAGTTTGGTGTAGTGGTTAAGAGTGCGGACTCTGGGAGAACCGGGTTTGATCCCCCACTCCTCCACTTGCACCTGGCTGGATGGCCTTGGGCAAGCTGTAGTTCTGATAAGGGCTGTTCTTGAAAAAGAGCAGTTTCTGTCAAGAGCTCTCTCAGCCCCTTGACATGATGTCTGTTGTGGGGAGGGGAAGGGAAAGGAGTTTGTCAGCCGCTCTGAGACACCTTTCGGTAGTGGGCGGGATATAAATCCAATCTCCTCCTCCTCCTCCTCCTCCTCCTCCTCCTCC
>NW_015162480.1:171492-179917 GCF_001447785.1 Gekko japonicus
CCTCTTCTTCTTCTTCTTCTTCTTCTTCTTCTTCTTCTTCTTCTTCTTCTTCTTCTTCTTCTTCTTCTTCTTCTTCTTCTTCTTCTTCTTCTTCTTCGCTGAGCTGGAAAAAGTACAGAGGACGGCAACAAAGATGATGAGGGGATTGGAGCACCTTCCCTATGAGGAAAGGAAAGAGACGACTGGGGGGGGGGGCAAGCTAGAGGTTTATAAAATTGTGCACGGGGTGGAGAGAGTTGACCAAGAGAAGTTTTTCTCCTTCTCCCAAAATACTAGAACTTGAGGCCATCCAATGAAGCTGATGGGCAGTAGGTTCGGGATGGAAAAAAGAGCTACTGCTTTACACAGAGAGTGATTAAGATGTGGGATTTGCTGCCAGAGGATGTAGTGATGGCCACAGGAATAAACAGCTTGAAAAAGGGGGATTAGATAGATTCATGGAGGATAAGTCTATCCATGGCTACTAGCCACGGTGGTGGAGGGGAGCCTCCACATTGAGAGGCACTAATCCTCTGAATCCCAGAGCCAGGAGGCAACATCAGGGGAAGGCCTCGGCCCTCTATGCACTGTTGTTGGCCGTCCAGAGGAACTGGTTGGCCCCTGTGTGAGACAGGATGCTGGACTGGATGGACCATTGGTCTAATCCAGCAGGGCTCTTCTCATGAAAGCTTATACCCAGGGCCGGCTCCAGCTTATTTTGCACCCTAAGCGAGGATCCCTTCTGCCCCCCCCCCCGCGCGCCCACCCATTACCAATTTTAAAAAATAAATGCATTTTAGGAAGAATGAAAAACACAAATAATCAAGAAACTCCCAGAGTACGGGGCCGGGTGCAGTTTGGTGACCCTAAGGGCCGTCCCACTCTAGGCGATCGCCTAGTGAGTGAGCCGGCCCTGCTTATACCCGGAAAATCTTGTTGGTCTCTAAGGTGTTACTGGACTCCTGGACTGGAATCTAGCTGTTCTACTGCAGACCAACAAGGCTTCCTTCTGAAACTATCCTCTGAAGTTGGTTAGGCTGATAGAGAGTGTGTGCCTGGCCCAAGGTCACCCGGCAAGCACAGCGGGGATTTGAGCCTGGGTCTCCCGGGTCTTAGCCCTGCACTTTAACCACTTCCCCAAGCTGGTGTGCAATCCCTCTTCGGATCACCGAGCATAACCTTTGCATGCACGGAGCTGTCCATGGTGATAGCCCGCAGGGCTTGTTGTGATTCTGGGGTGTCATTTTTTTTGCAGCTTAGTTCAGTGAGTTTATTCACACAGTCCTGTGCGCAGGAAGGCTGAAGTGGCGAGTGATGTCCGCCCTTAGATATCAGCATTGGCAATGCCTGTGATCCGAGTAGCACTTCTTGCAGTAGTTGTAGTGCAGCCGTGGAATCGGCTGCCTAGGGAGGTGGGGAGCTCCCCCTCCCTGCCAGTCTTCAAGCAGCGGCTGGGCAGGGATGCTCTAGGGCTGATTCGGCATTGAGCAGGGGGTTGGACTCCATGGCCCTGTACGGCCCCTTCCAACTCTGTGATTCTCTATGATTCTTTCCCGCTGCTCCAATAGTAGGACTGTCTGGGCAATTGTGTGTTTTGCAGAGCGGCAGGTGGTGTGATAGAGGCATCCCCCTTCCCCACTATTAGTTATTTTCATAACTCTAAAGGAATGCTGGGAAAAGACGAAGGCAGCAGAAAAGAGGAAAGCCCAACATGAGATGGATGGATTCAATCAAGGAAGCTGCGGCCCTCCCTCCGTTTGCACGACTTGAGCAAGGCTGTTAAGGATAGGATGTTTAGGAGGACATTAGTTCATAGGGTCACCATAGGTTGGAAGCAACGTGATGGCGCTTCACAGGCACACAAAATAAACATTAGCTGCATGGAATGGTGTCAACATCTCCTAGCCAGTTTGGTGTAGTGGTTAAGTGGGCGGACTATAATCTGGGAGAACCGGGTTTGATTCCCCACTCCTCCACTTGCACCTGCTGATGTGACCTTGGGTCAGTCACAAGCTCTGGCACAGCTGGCCTTGAAAAAGAGCAGTTTGTGTCAGAGTTCTCTCAGCCCCACCCACCTCACAGGGTGTCTGTTGTGGGGAGGGGAAGGGAAAGGAGTTTGTAAGCCGCTCTGAGACTCCAAGTGAAGGGCGGGGTATAAATCCAATCTCTTCTTCTTCTTAGGATGTTTAACTCTTTTCCTGTTGGCTGAAAAATGCACGGTGTGTCTCTCCATTTGGAAGCATATTTGATCCACAGGAGCCAATTGTCCCTGCTCGATCCTATCTCACCCCTTTCAGGCTCACTGAGAAAGAGCCAGTGTGGTGGAGTGGCTAGAGTGCCAGACTGGGAGACTTGGGTTCAAGTCCCTGCTCTGCCATGGAAGCTTGCTGGGTGGCCTTGGGCCAGTCACACACTCTTGGCCTAACCTTCCTCGCAGAGCTGTTGTGAGGGTACATTAAGGAGGGGAGGACAATGTAAGCCAATTTGAGTCACCTTTAGGGAAGAAGTGGGGTATAGATTAAATACAATAAAAATGTCACTAATGAGTTGTAACAGTGCAAATATGTGCTGTGTTACTCCAGGGTACATTTATTGGATTCCGTAGTCTTAGACTGTAGTAAGTCTACATAGCACTGCACCCATTGTTAGTGGCCCTGTCTGTCTGTCAGCTGTGAAAAGAGAATGGAATGAATGAAAGTGATTCTTTTTACTGGGGCCATAATGCCAAAAGAGGAGAAGAAGAAGAAGAGAAGAGATTGGATTTATACCCCGCCCTTCACTACCCAAAGAGCAGCTTACAAACTCCTTTCCCTTCCCCTCCCCACAACAGACACCCTGTGAGGTAGGTGGGGATGAGAGAGCTCTTGACAGAAACTGCTCTTTTTTAAAAAAACAGCTCTTATCAGAGCTACGGCTTGCCCAAGGTCATCCAGCCAGGCGCAAGTGGAGGAGTGGGGAATCAAACCCGGTTCCCCCAGATTAGAGTCTGTGCACTTAACCACTACACCAAACTGGCTCTCTGGAAGGGGGCAGGCATTGGTGTGTATGGGTCAAGAAACAGGAGGGCTGAATATGTAACCTGAAGAGGAAACAGCAGACAGAACCAACTCTGAGTCTGCTGAGCATTTCGAGACGCAAGATCTCAATCTCTCTCCCTCACTGGCTATTTGATGCTGGGGAGTGGACCTGCCGCCTTGATCTGGATGGCTCAGGATATATATATTTTAAATAATTTTTTTTTTATTTTGTAAAACAGCAATAAACAGATCACCCAGCAGCTGCAAGTGGCGGCGGGGAATCAAACCCGCTTCTCCCAGATTAGAGTCTGCACTCCTAACCACTACACCAAACTGGATATCCAAGCCTAGACTAGTCCGATCTCATCAAATCTCAGAAGATAAGCAGGGTCGGCCCTGGATAATATTTGGATGGGAGACCACCAAGGAATACTAGCGTTGCTCTGCAGAGGCAGGCCATGGCAGACCACCTCTGAACATTTCTTACCTTGAAAACCCTGTGGCGTCACCATACATTGGCTGCAACTTGACAGTGCTTTACGCACACATAATACCAAGTAGTGTTTGTGGAGCCCTAAAGGCCACAACACTGGTTACCTTGTACACTTTCATACGCCACCGTCTGTTTTCTCAGATGCATCTTCTCTCGGCCAAGGAAGCCGATGCCCGAATCAATTTGTTGGTCTATAAGGCACCGCAAGACTCTTAAGTTATGTCTTTTAGGCACCGCAAGACTCAACCTGGCTTTCTCTTCAGATTTGTTTTGTCCTTTTTACCGGTACATCTTTCACGTAAGAGTAGCGATTCTCCTTCCCCCCCTCAAAGATGAAACCAAAGAAGTTGCCTTACTTTTCAGTCCTTTGGATTTTATGTCTGTTCAGTTCCATTAACTTAAATTGCACGAAACCCTTAACGCCGGTATAACGGGGTTCTTCGTCTCCTTTGGGTACAGACTCAGGAAGATTTGACATGGATCCGTTACCTCCGGCAGCCTTCATCCACTGTGAATGAGACGGAGAGGTTATTCACAGCCTGTTCAGTACATACTTATGGGCAAAGTGGGGACTCTAATCCACTTTTAAAGATCGGGAATGACAGACCCAGTCTCTTTCGTAGACTAGTTAATGCAAAGTACAAGGAAGTACTGTTGTGTACATGGCGTTAAACGTCAGCCTGGAGAGCACTTAGCCGCAGCCGAAACTGGTGGCACATCCTGAATAAGTATATTTAGGATTTGGGGGCACGATTGCCACAGGTGGTATGGCTATTTTCTAAGCAGCAAAGAAACTTTGAAGATATATTTACCGGAGTGACTTGCCCTGTTTAAAAAGGTAAAGGTAAAAGGTTCCCTTGCTCAAAAGCCAGTTGAATCCAACTCTAGGGTTGCGGTGCTCATCTCCGTTTCAAAGCCGAAGAGCCAGCGCTGTCCAAAGACATTTCTGTGGTCATGTGGCCGGCATGACTAAACACCAAGGCGCACGGAACGCTGTTACCTTCCCACCGAAGTGGTACCTATTTATCGACTTGCAATTTCTTGCTTTTGCACTGCTAGGTTGGCAGGAGCTGGAACTGGAGATGGGAGCTCACTCCGTCATGCGGCGCACTCGGGTCTCGAACTGCTGAACTACAGACCTTCCACAGCCTGCAGTTCAGCGTCTTAACCACTTGAGCCACCGCATGCAAAACGGATATCTGGATATGGTTTATTCTCATCGCAGACTGCATTCATGTGGCATAGAGTTGCCATCTTTGGGTTAGGAAACACCTGGAGATTTTGGACGTGGAACCTGGGAGGCAGGGCTCGGGGAGGGGAGGGGGGTATAATATCAAAGAGTCCACCTTCCAAGCAGCCATTTTCTCCAGGTGGGCTAATCTCTGTTGCCTGGAGATCAGTTGTCATCTCAGGAGCTCTCCAGAGACCGCCTGGAGGCTGGCAACCCAAGTGACAAGAGAGTCTGAAGACGGATCTTCAACACCGCAGGGGGACAAAAATGTTGTTGGGTTTTGATAGTGGGATATTGAAAAAATGGTATTTAGCAGAGATAATATAGCCCAGCAGAGCCTGAGTAAAATAATTCAGACTCCGAGTCCATGTGTGATTAAAATATAAAGTTTTTACTAAATTCTAGCATGGGAAGGGTAACTGGGATGAAACAGAGCATAATCGCCTACATCCTTACTCTACAAAGACAAGACTAGAAGAGAGCAATTATGGCTACTCTTACTTCTTGAGAACACCAAAGAAAGACGGGAAGAGGAGCCATAAAATGCTAAAACACTTTGACACTTTCGTTCCAATCAAACTCCTAGATCAGGGAGAAAATTCCCGGGCTTCTTACAGCCAGGGGTCGTTTCGTAGAAAAAGAGCTAGGGGAACTCATTAGCATAACTCATTAGCATATGCCACACCCCCTGACATCACCGGAAGTGTGTCATAAGGCCACACACCCCGCCCCCAACGGTCCCGGCTGGCGGTAGTGCAATGAAGCCCCGCGAAGGCCCTCCCTGGCCCCAGGCAGGCAGGGGTGGGGAGAGGCAGGGAGGAAGCAACTTACTCTCCCTCTTCTCCTGCCTCCTCCTGGCTGAATGAAGGCCGGAAGCCCCCGTACCTCACCCGGGGGAACTGTGATTCCCCGCGATTCCCCCCGAAATGATCTCTGCTTACAGCTAAAGAACATTGGTTACATGAGAAACATGTGACTTTCTGTGAGTAACATAAACAAACATTTAACCCCAGATGTACTGAGTGCTTTCAACTTGTAACTTGTAATACCCAACATGGTCCGCTTTGTGTTTTTTTAACTGGAATGTGCGAGAAAGAAAGGATCAATGTAAAAGCGAACACAGAGAAGGGGAAAGATACTGCCCAAAGAAGGTGGGAGATGCTAAGGATGCCACCACTGAGTCAGAGGGAACATCTCTCTCTCTTTTTTAATTCAGGTGGGCTAGAAACTGGGCTCTTTTGTCATTGAGTGGTTTGCTTTGCTGGTAAACCTGGTTAGAAAAATGAACGTGAAGATCGGGGCCACGCGTAGCATGCACTTGAGAGCCCCGATATTCCGTCTAACCCACGCTTACCAAGAAAAGCTTATACTGTTTGCATTTTTGCATGATTTGTTCTGCTTGTCATGGGAAAAGGCAAGGGTCTTTTCAGGGCACTGAAATCCTCCACTCTCCCAGCCCTACATATCTCATTCAGCCACCCTACTGAGATTTCTCCAAGGACTGCTGACATACTGTCATGATCTGGCCTGTGCCAGCACGGCCTAGCCAGCCTAAGAGGCCTGGGTGGCAGTAGGAGGTAGCTAGGCCTACAACTCCCAGAAGGCATTGGGAGAATCAGAGAGGCAGCTTCTGGGAGGAGACTGTTGAACTGTGTGAGGAGAGTCGGTTAGCCATTAACTGAGGAGAAACAGGGTGTTCTTCAGGTCTCTCTCTGCGGCCTGGTCCCACTGTGGGGACAGGCTGGTCTGGGAGAGAGGGAGCTACACTGGGATCAGCGTGAGTGCTAGGCAGGCTGGGGCCTGGAAGTAAAACAGTTAGGAGTAACAGGTAGTTGCGTTAGTTTATGTTTATTTGTCCTTTCACACTGTTATCCCCTTTTGAAGCACCTTGCCGTGTCTTGTTTTCCCTGCCCCACTGTTGTTTTAATAAACCCTTTTTGTGTAAGTATTTTCTCTGCCTGGGTCAATCACGCCTGTATTTCTCGGCTGAAAAGGGGCTTGGGAAGGTACCCTGGGCCTCCCAAGGGACCATAAATCCAGGGTGGTGGCGGTGGAACCCAAAGACCCCTCTGGGGTCATGACACATACTCTCTAGCATTTCTTTGCAGTCATGAGGAGTAGAGACATGCTAAGATTCTCAGAAAACAGAATTCTGTGTCCAGGTACTCCATTCTCAGTGAATGTATGAAACAGATTCTGTACTATGTGGAATCACAGGTTACACACAGCCAGCGCTGCTGTTACTCTACGGCAGGAGTCCCCAACAAGGTCCCCTCTAAGCTATGGGGTCTTATGAGCAAAAATTCCACTTTGGTCCCTGCCACACGGGGGGGAAATGCGCGGGCAAAGTGCGGCTTTTGAAAGCCGCACCAAAATAGGCACGCGGCGGCGGGATCACACATATCCCGTGAGCCGCCGTGGACGCGCCGGCGATCCCACGGCCGCGCTTGCTGCGGCCTTTCTGGTAAGTCCACCTCTAGGGGTGGTTCTTTTTTGCAGTGGGTTTTCGGCCTGAAGGGCCGGATCGGGGATGGGTGCGCGCCGCTTCCCAGATGTTGCGGTGCAATCGCGTCCATTTGCTGCGCCCCTGATCCGTCCCTCTCCCGGCCCAAACCCTTACGTGTGACTGGGGCCTTTGTTAGCTACTAGCATTAAAGTTATGAGCGAGCGATTTGGCTACTGCATAAATTAGTTTGCTCCAGAGCCATCCTTCCTGAGTTAAGACAAAAATGTGTGAGCTGGAGGCTGAAAAACTGTGAGCTAGATCACGCTAACTCAGCTTAGAGGGAACACTGGTCCCCAACTTTTTTGAGCTTGCAGGCACCTTTGGCATTCTTACATGGGGTGCTGGGCGCAATCACAACATGGCTACCGCAGGAGGGGGGAACTAAGCCAACATTCCCTCTAAGCTGAGTTAGCGTGAGCTAGCTCACAGTTTTTTAGCCTCCGGCTCACACATTTTTGTCTTGGCTCAGGAGGGACGGCTCCAGAGCAAAATGATTTATGCAGCAGCCAAATTGCTCACTCACAGCCTTAATGCCAGTAGCTCACAAAGTGGAATTCTTGATCGCAAGACTCCACAGCTTAGAGGGAGCACTGGAATGAACCAGAAAATGTCAGGGAGCCTGGTTAGGTATAATGTCCGTAGCAATTCTTCAAGGTTTCAGGCAGAAGCTCTGTTTTACAGGATGCCTTTTAATCTGCACAGCCAGCCAGAAGCCCTGTTGGGCAAAAGCCATACCTGGCCCCTCCCATTTCCCAAAAGTGCTTGATGGCCTATAGGAAAGGCGTGGGTGGTCGGGGACCCCTGCTCTGCAGCTTGTACTGGTGTTAGGCCTCTGGGGTTTCCCTGGCTTTCCTTTCTCAGACTTGCTTTCCTCTGAAGCTTTAGGAAACACCACAGTAAAGTCTGAATGGCTCTTGTGCGGGTGGGGAAATTTGGATCTTCTGGCCCATGTGGCAGCCATTTTCCCTGACCAAGTCCCTGGGGCAGCCATTTCTTTCCCCTGCCCCCAGGGACTTAAAAAAAAAAAGATTGGCACTAGAATATATTGATATGTTATTGTAACCGTAGATATAGAAAATTCTCTGAGGCCCCGGTCACACGGGAGATTTTGGCCCGGGAGAGGGACGGATCGGGGGCGCAGCAAACGGGCGCGAGCACACCGCAACATCTGGGAATCGGCTCGTACCCATCCCCGATCC
>NW_015162480.1:180215-212441 GCF_001447785.1 Gekko japonicus
CCCCCCCCCCCCCGTGTGGCAGGGGCCTGAATTCCCAGCTTTCGATTTTTGAAAAAAGTCTCCCACTTGCAGAGATGGAAAGGAAAAGGCATATCTTTGCCAGCACCTAGAGGCCTTTAAAAAAAAAAAAAAACCCAAAGGTGAAAATTCAGCTGACTCTCTTGGTGGTTTGGAAGAGTTTACAAAAAGGAGTCTAGTTCACTGTTAGCAATATCTTGTGCTGCCATACCTGTTACTGGAATTCCAAAAACAACAACTATGACAAAAATAACGAAGAGTCAATAAAGATAAGTTGCAAAAACATTTACTGTAGTAATTCTGTAGAAAATTTTCTTCCATGATCGCTCACACGCTAACGAATACTGTGCAATGTAAACAATTTGTTTCACAATATTTGCTTTATCTGAGCATGTAGCAATCCCAGTATACCAACATAAACATGTTCTAGTGTCAATTTAAAGGGAAAAAATAGCAAAAGCCCTGGGGGGTAAAATTGGCAGCTCTGGGTTGGAAAATTCCTGAATATTTGAGGGTGGAAGCTGAGGAGGGGAGGGGAGGGACAGGACCTCAGTGGACTATAATGCTGAAGCAACCCCATAGCCAAAAGTTTTGGGTTGGTGGGGCATGGAGAACTTTTGTGGGACAGCGGGGGAGGAGGAGAGGGGCAGCAGCTGTTGTGGGGCATGTTTGGTGTAGTGGTTACCAATGTTCCCTCTAAGCTATGGAGTCTTGTGAGCAAAAATTCTACTTTGTGAGCTACTGGCATTAAAGTTGTGAGCAGGTGATTTGGCTACTGCATAAATTGGTTTGCTCGGGAGCCATCCTTCCTGAGCTAAGACAAAAACGTGTGAGCCAGAGGCTAAAAAACCGTGAGCTAGCTCACACCAACTCAGTTTAGAGGGAACATTGGTGGTTACGTATGCGGACTCTAATCTGGGAGAACCGGGTTTGGTTTCCCACTCCTCCACTTGCACCTGCTGGATGACCTTGGGCAAGCCACAGTTCTGTCAGAGCTGTTCTTGAAAAAGAGCAGCTCCTGTCAGAGCTCTCTCAGCCCCACCTACCTCACAGGGTGTCTGCTGTGGGGAGGGGGAGGGAAAGGAGTTTGTAAGCCGCTCTGAGACTTAGGTAGTAAAGCCCGGGGTATAAATCCCATCTCTTCTTCTTATCACATTTGAGGGGTCAGAGCCCCGAAATGCCCCACCATAGCTATGGGCCTGTGCCATAAAGTCCACTTTCCAGAGCAGCCAATTCCTCCAGGGGCACTGATCTCTGTAACCTGGAGACCAGTTGTGATTCCTGGAGATCTCCAGCCACTCCCCAGAGACTGGCAGCCCTGTTGGTGGCCCCGGGGAGGAGGCTTGGCCGCCTTCTAGGGGCTTTGGGCAGGGAACCGTAGGGAAACCTGCTCTATGGAAGCCTTGCTGCTGTTGCGCTTTATCAGCAGCTGCACCGGCAATATGGGGAAACCACAAAATCATATCCTCTTGGAAAGGGAAAAATACCTAATTAAAAACTTATCGGTAGCAACAAGGCAAATGCTCCCCCAGGCCTGGCGGCAGTCGTATCTACTGGGCCTAGATGAGTGGGTATGTAAAGTAACGTCATGTGATTTTGATAAATCAAATAGCCTACGTAAGATCTATGAAGGAAAAAAGGGCTCTTGGGAACTTGTATGTTAAAGTTTGGACTCCATTTATCAGTTATTGAAACCTATACTGGCCAATAGGACAGGTCAAAGACATTAGATATATCTAATTGTCTGACCGTAAGTAGTAGTGTAAGGAGCTGCAGTGTAAGGAGCTGCAGTGGCTCAAGTGGTTAAGACGCTGAACTGCAGACTGTGGAAGGTCAGTAGTTCAGCAGTTCGAGACCCGGGTGCCGCATGATGGAGTGAGCTCCCATTTCTAGTTCCAGCTCCTGTCAACCTAGCAGTTCGAAAGCAAGAAATTGCAAGTAGATAAAGAGGTACCACTTCAGTGGGAAGGTAACAGCGTTCCGTGCGCCTTGGTGTTTAGTCATGCCGGCTACATGACCACGGAAACTTCTTCGGAGAGCGCTGGCTCTTCGGCTATGAAACGGAGATGAGCACCACAACCCTAGAGTCGGATTCGACTGGCTTTCGAGCAAGGGAACCTTTACCTTAAAGTAGTAGTGTAGTGTAGGCAGTAGGGTTTGGACCTCACACTGAAGAACTGTATGGAATTTTTGGAGTGATTAATGTGACCAATTACATTTTTGTAATTAATGTGATTTTCTAATTTAAAAAAAAGAATGGGGGGGGGGGAATCCCATCTTCGTGTGGAAGCCAGTTTAGATGCAAACTTATCCAATTCAGCCATACCTTACTCAAGGTTAGGATCATGCCGTTGGGACTCATTTCTCAGCATTCTGCCTGTTGTACTTGCAGGGCATTTCATGGGGAAAAAGAGTGCTGGCGACTTTCCTTACATGTATGAAGAGCAAAACAAGGCACCCTTTTCTTTGCTGCTGGATGACATCAAGAGGCTTGAGGAGGATCCGCGTTGGGAGGAGACGGCGAAGAAGCTTCTGCGACTTCTCGAGGCAAATGACAGCCGAGGCACTCAGGTTTTCAGGGAAGAATTGTCATTTCCCGCCAAGAACACCTGGGAGGCAGAGGATAACAGCAGTTTTAAAGACGTGAGTGTTAAAGTCCAAAATTGCCTGAATATCTGATTTGCCTAATACATTTCTGTCCTTCCCTTCCTCCAGAGAGCTCAGAGGGGCCTGGTTTTCCTTCTTCATTCCTCAGTCTGTCTTCTCAACAACCCAGTGAGGCAGGGTGGGCTATGGGGGGATGACAAATCCAAAGTCTCTGCTTCGTGGCTGAGGGGGCAGGATTTGAATTCCACCCTCCCAGAGCCTATTCCAAATTTCTGATTGCTACAGTACACTTAGACTTAACTATCCAGGGCAGTCAAATGTGATAATTTGCAAAATAGGGTTTTGTTGTGGCTGGTAATATAGTCAGTAAGGACAAAAAAGAGAAAAGGGAAAAAAACTGAACCTAAAATCCAGAATTCAGAACCTAAAAAGGTTAGTCAAGAATAGAAGAGGGCCAAATCTAAAAAATCTAATTATGAAACATACAAAAACATACATGTATTTATTCAACACAAATTAAAATAACAAATAAGGGCCCATTCATACCTCATATACAAATATAAAAACATACAAAGGCTAATGAAATAGGTATGAATGGGCCTTTATTTGTTATTTTAATTTGTGTTGAATAAATACATGTATATTTTTGTATGTTTCATAATTAGATTTTTAGAGTTGGCCCTCTTCTATTCTTGACTAACCTTTTTAGGTTCTGAATGGTAATATAGTCAGGACATTCATCGAGAATATTGCTGTTTTTCAAGCATTCCCTCAGACTGTGCAAGCCAGGGTAGGATAGGCCAAAAGCACGAACTATATCAAATGAGATTCAGGGGCTCTGAAGCAACAGAACAAAATCTGAGTCCAGCGGCACCTTTAAGACCCACCAAGTTTAATTCTGGGTCTAAGCTTTTATGTGTGTTTGAAGAAGTGTGCATGCACACAAAATTTTAGACCCAGAATTATACTTGGTGGGTCTTAAAGGTGCCATTGGCCTCAAACTTTGTTACCGTATTTTCCGGCGTATAAGACGACTGGGCGTATAAGACGACCCCCAACTTTGAGTTTTCCAGTTAAAATATAGAGCTGTGCTAATGCTTCTGGCGTACCGGCGTATAAGACGACCCCCCACTTCTGAGAAGATTTCCCTGGGTTAAAAAGTAGTCTTATACGCAGGAAAATACGGTATATCAAATGATGTTCATTTTGAGGAAAATTAAAGGACTTGAAAAGGATCCATTTCCCAAGTGGTGCTTTCTTGGTTTTTATCCAAAGTGTATAAATTGTGTTGAATTCTATTAACCAGGGACAAATGATCCATGAGGCTGAAAAGATCGATGACTGGAGTTCCCCACAGGCCCAGAGAAAGTCCTTTAATAACATGACTGTAAGCCCCTATGAAAAGGATAGTTCAGTTTGTTGGCAGTGCTATCCATGACTGGATCTGCTGATTATATAATTTAATGGTAAAAAGCAGTTGTAGGGTATGGGTCAGGGCCTCCGCCTGGGGAAAGGAGATTTAACCTTTAGCCCTCAGACCATTCTCCCAAAGCAAAAATTCTCTTTGCCTTGGCTTCTTTAAGCCCCAGGAGAGACAGAAGAGGAACAATACAACAACCTGAAGAAGTCTGTGTGCACACGAAAGCTTCTACCCAGAATTAAACTTTGTTGGTCATAAAGGTGCCACTGGACTCAAACTTTGTTTGAATATAAAAACTTGTTCCCTGCCCCCCAGCTGAGGCTAAACATAGCCCGAGGGAGCCATTTCTCACAGGGAATACTGAAGAAGAAGAGAAGAAGAGATTGGCTTTATACCCCGCCCTTCACTTGGAGTCTCAGGGCGGCTTACAATCTCCTTTCCCTTCCCCTCCCCACAACAGACACCCTGTGAGGTAGGTGGGGCTGAGAGAGCTCTGAGACAACTGTCCTTGAGAGAACAGCTCTGACAGAACTATGGCTTGCCCAAGGTCATCCAGCAGCTGCAAGTGGAGGAGTGGGGAATCAAACCTGGTTCTTCCAGATTAGAGTCCGCACACTTAACCACTACACCAAACTGGCTCTCAGGGGAAGGGGAAGAGAAAAGCCTAGCGCACTAAACCCTGCCTTATACAGAAGTGGGAGGAGGCTAGGGTTGCCACCCTCCAGGTGGTGGTTGGGGATCTCCCAGAATTACAACTGTTCTCCAAACAACAGAGATCAGTTCTCCTGGAGAAAACGGCTGCTTTGGAAGGTGGGCTGTATGGCATTATACCCCTCTGAGTTCCCTCCACAAACCCCATCCTCCTCAGGCTCCACCCTGTTCCCAACCAAGAGCTGGTAGCCATAGAGAAGGCAGACTATTCCTCCATCTAGGCCTTGGAAGTGGCTCAGTAGGCCTCAGGCCTGCCCCTGTCCAGTTACTTTTAGACATGTCTAGGACTGAACCTGAGACCTCCTGACCCAAATACAACCACGTCCTTAGCCAGTGAGCTAATACCATTATTGTTGCAATAGCTAAACAGCTCTCAGCTTGTGGGAACTGAGCTAATACCATTATTGCTGCAATAGCTAAACAGCTCTCAGTTTGTGGGAACAATAAATAATAGTTGCAGGAGTTGCTCTAACTGTTTCTATGTGGGATTGCATTGAAGAAGTTTGGGGTGCCTGAAAGTGACCCTGGGGTTTCCATTCCTCAGTTGGGGGCAGGGATCCCCCAGTTTTGCGGGCTCATTGTCAGCTCCTGTGTCACCTTGGTAGTATATTGAAGCCCCTCTTGCCCAAGTTACTTGCCTGATCACATTCCTTTTCACACTGGTGTTTGTCTCCAATTTGTTTATGCCCTCACCATCAGGGTGACCCTTTATGACCAGAGATTATGGAGGAACATGAGGAGAAGGCACAGGCAAGTGTGTGTGTATGTGCTTTAGCAGTTAGAATTCTCATTAATCTTACCGAAGCGGGTGAGAATAAATCACCTTAAGACTGAATACGTCGGAGCCGATTCAAATAATCATTTGTAGGATGGGGAAAAGGCTTCTTCCAGTTTGGTATAGTAGATAAGAGCAGTGGACTGTAATCTGGAGAGCCGGGTTTGATTCCCCACTCCTCCACACGCAGCCATCTGGGTGACCTTGGGCCAGTCCCAGTTCTCTCAGAGCTGTTCGCTCAAGAGCAGTTCTCTCAGAGCTCTCTCAGCCCCACCTACCTCACAGGGTGTCTGTTGTGGGGGGGGGGGGGGGAAGGGAGGGGGATTGTAAGCCACTCTGAGTGAAGGACGGGGTATAAATCCAACCCTTCAGGGTATAAATCCCTTTGGAAAGGACTTGAAACATGCCTCATATGCCATATATACAATCTCCTGGACTAAAAATGTTGCTTGTATTCTTAAAACTACATAAACTGAATATATTATGATGATGAGTTTGCAGCCCAGGTTGGGCTCAATCCATGTCTCTAGCACCCCCTCCCAACAGTTGGCTCCTGTTTATCTGAGATGCGACTTTTCCAACTTCATCGGCAATCAGCAAACCAAATGAGATAATTAATGTTCATTAAAACCGTCGACACTTAGAAATGATGCTTTTGTTCACAAAGTAGTGCTTCGTGCATAAATGCGTATTGAACTATCCGGCGTCTTTTTGCAAGACACTTCTCCAAATATTATTCTTTCGCTGTTTTTTGTTTTGGTTAATCAGATGATGGATTATCTGCTGCAAGCGATGGAGAGGAAAGAGAGTTCTCCAAGCTGAAACAACCGCTCCTTGACACTGAAGGCATAGAAGGATATCCTTAAGAGACTGTGGTTTCATAAGCATTTAACTGTATATGATGATTGATTCAACAAAAATCTTTTGTGTTAATCAGATTTCTTTTGATGCCAAATGACCCATTCATTTGTATTCCACTTAACACTCTTCGGTGGCTTTCCCCCTCCTTCCAGGCAGCCTTTTCCCTTCTCTGAACTGCTTTGTTGTAAATAATTGTCAATGAAGAGTCTTCCAGTCCTCGGATGTTCCTTCGCCTATTCTCTTTCCAATCATTCCAGCTTTTATGTTGCAATAATTTAACATTTCCAACATTCACAATAAATGTTTTAAAAAGAGAAAAAAACTATTATGGTTCCTTTTATTCAGGTTAATGGCAAATGGCAATCAAAAAACCCTTTTAGACATTATGATTTTGGCATTCTGACCTCATGTAACAGGACTGTTCCAATACACACAGTAAATAGGTTGTGTAAGGTCCCGTTCACACTCACTGATTTGGTCCGGGAGCAGGACAGTTTGGGGCCGGATCAAACCGGCGCAATCACACCACAACATCTGGGAAGCGTCCAGCTTCCGTACCCAAACTGTCCCTTTCCCGGGATGAGCCGGCGCAAACTGAACCACCTATCTAGGTGGTTTAAAGGGAAGCGGCGCGGCAACCGGGGCGTTTGATCGCCGCCGCTTCCCTGCGCCGGCTCAACCCCGGCCCGGATCCAAACTGCGCATGCCCGGACATGCGCAGTTCGGCCGGCCCCCGGGTAGGGCGTGTTTTCTCCCCGGCGTTTGATCGCGCCGGGGAGAAAAGGCGGCGCGGCCGGGGGATCCGTGGGATCCCGCCGCGCCGTGTCAACATTGGCGCGGCTTTTAAAAGCCGCGCCTTCAAGCGCCTTTTCCCCTGCGTGTGGCAGGGGCCAATATAAGTCATAGAATCATAGAGTTGGAAGGGACCTCCAGGGTCATCTAGTCCAACCCCCTGCACAATGCTGGAAATTCACCAATACCTCCCCCCCCAGTGATCCCTGTTCCACGCCCAGAAAATGACAAAAAACCTCCAGGATCTCCAGCCAAACTGGCCTGGAGAAAAATTGCTTCTGAATCCTGACCCCAAAGTGGCGATCAGCATTTCCCTGGGTGTGTAAGAAAGGGTCGTGAGATCTAAGCACTGAGGCAACCCTTCCTGCCCTCCCTCTCATGAGCTAGCTCTGTCAGGAAGTTCTTCCTAATGTTTAGCCGGAAAACTCTTTGTGCATTTTCAATGTGTGTATTTTCCGACATTACTATGCACAACCACACAGCCTCCAAAATCTGGGTTTCCAGTCACGAGCACCAAAGCTGGCAAATACACATGCATTCATGCAAAATGGCAACCGCACATATTGGATTACCAAAATTGTAAAGAATGAACAGGACTAGAGTTAGACCTTCACTCCTCTGAGAGGCAAGACGTTCAGGAAGTTGTGTTGAACTGGCTGGCTCTCTTTAGAGAAAAGACTTTAGAGAGTTATGGTGTTTTTGTATGATTGATTTTACAAATATGCAAGCAGAGCCGATTGGTTAACGGATTCACTGTTGGTGGTGAAAAGCACTGTCAAGTCACAGCTGACTTATGATGACTCCACAGGGTTTTCAAGGCAAGAGACAGAGGTGAATTGCCATTGCCTCCCTATGCATAGCAACACCTGACTTCCTTGCTGGTTTCTCGTCCAGGTACAAACCAGGGCTGACCCTACTTAGCTTCCAAGATACAATGAGCCTGGGCTAGCCGGGGCCATCCATGTCAGGGCAGGTCCACACCCCTGCATCAAATTGCCAGTGAGGGAGAGAGATTGAGATCTTGCATCATGAAATGCTCAGCAGACTCAAAGTTGGTTCTGTCTGCTGTTTCCTCTTCAGGTTACATATTCAGCCCTCCTGTTTCTTGACCCATACACACCAATGCCTGCCCCCTTCCAGAGAGCCAGTTTGGTGTAGTGGTTAAGTGCACAGACTGTAATCTGGGGGAACCGGGTTTGATTCCCCACTTCTCCACTTGCACCTGGCTGGATGACCTTGGGCAAGCCGTAGCTCTGATAAGAGCTGTTCTTGAAAACGAGCAGTTTCTGTCAAGAGCTCTCTCAGCCCCACCTACCTCACAGGGTGTCTGTTGTGGGGAGGTGAAGGGGAAGGAGTTTGTAAGCCGCTCTGAGACTCCCTTGGGTAGTGAAGGGTGGAGTATAAATCCAGTCTCTTCTCCCCCTTAGCTGGGAGGGGTCACATTTTCCAGACACAGAAACTTCCACAGAACTGCAAGCAGTCAGCCTCCCCATCACTGGCAGTCTTCAAGCAGCGGCTGGACAAACATTTGTCAGGGATGCTCTAGGCTGATCCTGCATTGAGCAGGGGGTTGGACTAGATGACCTGCGTGGCCCCTTCCAGCTCTGTGATGCTATGATTCTATCTAAAAATGGTAAAACCCGTGAAGTAGAATAATGCAAGTTTCAGATTTTTTTTTGGTAAGGTCTCCACTTTGTCAAAAACAACTTTTGAGCAACTTTTTATCCCCGAAGTAAAAGCATTTTAGCGTTGCATGGCCCATCGTCTTCACGACCAGGTGGGTCCCAAACATTTCCACGGCTCTGTTCAGTTTGCAAATGGGGAAAAAAAACACCAACCCAGTGGTGTCCTTGAACAAAGTGCACCATCTGAATTGCCCCCACATTGGTTCTCTGGGAGAGAAGACATAGCCAATCAGGATTGGTAGGAGAAAGCTGTCACCTCTAGTTGGAAGCTAGCCAATATGCAACCAGCAAGTCGGATTTTCAATACTTTGGCAGACAAAGGAAAGGAAGGCGGATTCTGGAAGCCTAGCTATGTGATCTGTGTGAGACTGCACAGCAAACTGAACACACACACATCATCACCAGTGTTCCCTCTAAGCTGAGTTAGTGTGAGCTAGCTCACAGTTTTTTAGCATCCAGCTCACACATTTTTGTCTTGGCTCAGGAAGGATGGTTCCAGAGCAAACTAATTGATGCAGTAGCCCAATCACTCGCTCACGACTTTAATGCCAGCAGCTCACAAAGTAGAATTTTTGCTCACAAGACTCCACAGCTTAGAGGGAACATTGATTCATCACGTGGGTGGTTTGGTCTTAGCACCGGTTAAGATAGGTTAGCAAAACAGTGCCCATTTAGCTTATGTCCATTCCAGTCCAATGGACATACAAAGCTGCCATATTCTGAATGAGACCACTGGTTCATCAAAGTCAGCACTGTCTACTATGGCCCCGGTCACACAGGAGATTTTGGCCCGGGAGAGGGATGGATCGGGGGAGCATCAAACGGGCGCGAGCACACCGCGACATCTGGGAATCGGCTCGTACCCATCCCTGATCTGTCCCTTCAGGCCAATAACGCGCTGTAAAAAAGAACCACCCCCAGAGGAGGACTTACCTGGGACGCCGCATCAAGCGCGGCCATGGGATCGCCGGCGCGCTGTTCGTTCATAGCAATCCCGGCTCCCAGCCGAACTGCGCATGCTCACACATGCGCAGTTCGGCTGCCTCGCTTCCCTGTCAGTGGCTTCCCCCCGGCATCTGATCGTGCCAGGGAGGAAGTGCGCAGCAGCTCAGGGGATCTATGTAATCCTGCCGCCGCATGTCTCTTCCCCCCCCCCCCCCCCTCGCGGGGCCACTGATTGGCAGCAGCTCTCCAGGGCCTTGCGTAGAGGTTGTTCAGATCCACCTGCTACCAGATCCTTGTAAGTGGAGATGCTGGGGATTGAACCTGGGGCCTTCTGCATCCGAATGCTCTACTACTGAGCCATGCCCTTCCCCCTTTCCTGGAAACTGCCAGGACCTTCTTGTGCAAAATGAACAAAATCCCTGTATAGCTGGTGCGGCATCTGGGATGGGTTCTCGCTTGCTAATGAAGGAAAGGGTTGCCAGCTACACCTCCCTCCCTCTAGTCATGTGCCTCTGCACCACTGTTCCCTCTAAGCTGAGTTAGTGTGAGCTAGCTCACAGTTTTTTTTAACCTCCAGCTCACATATCTTTGTCTTAGCTCAGGAAGGAGGGCTCCAGTAGCCAAATTGCTCACTCACAACTTTAATGCCAGTAGCTCCAAAGTAGAATTTTTGCTCACAAGACTCCACAGCTTAGAGGGAGCATTGCTCTGCACATGTTCTCACTTTAAGTGACTGGGACATAATGATGGCCCAGGAGCAGGCCAAGCTGAGCATCTCCTGGGGCCGCTCAGCTCATGAACACATGAAGCTGCCTTATACTGAATCAGACCCTTGGTCCATCAAGGTCCGTATTGTCTTCTCAGACTGACAGTGGCTGTCCAGGGTCTCAGGTACAGGTCTTTCACATCACCTACTGCCAGTTCCTTTAACTGGAGATGCCAGGCATTGAACCTGGGACCTTCTGCATGCCAAGCAGAGGCTCTTCCACTGAGCCACAGCAGGCTCTACTGGTAGCAGGAGCTCCTTTGCATTAGGCCACACACCCCTAGTGTAGCCAATCCTTCAAGAGCTTACAGAGCTCTTCTTACTGGGGCTACTGTAAGCTCTTGGAGGATTGGCTACACTAGGGGTGTGTGGCCTAATATGCAAAGGAGCTCCTGCTACCAGTAGAGCCCTGCGTGACAGCACCTCCCCTTAACTCAGACAGCTGCTGGTGACAAATATGGGGGTGGGCTCACTCATCACATCCTGCATTGCCACTGTCCAGTCTTAGCCAAGCAGCCCCTGTGAACAACAGCAAACCTCTGGGACTTGGGCTGGTAAGCTGAATGGCCAGCGTCTGCCTTTCCTCCCGTCACCTGTTCTCCCCCCTCCCCAGAGTGGCAGGTGCTTCTGAGTTGAGCTGTAAGTTTAGGATCCATGGATCTGTTTTTTTTTACAGACAATTCTGGAATCATTTAAAGAAGAACCCAGTCTGCAAAAGTACTTTCAGCATCTCCATTACTGAACAGTGCTTGTGATACCAGAGAATCTGCACGAGGGCGAGCCAGTGTGGGAACCAGAGATTCTGCCCCTTTAAGCATGGCAGCTAAGGAAGAAGAAGAGGAGATTGGATTTATACCCCGCCCTTCACTACCCGAAGGTGTCTCAGAGCAGCTTACAAACTCCTCTCCCTTCCCCTCCCCACAACAGACACCCTGTGAGGTAGGTGGGGCTGAGAGAGCTCTTGACAGAAACTACTCTTTTTCAAGAACAGCTCTTATCAGAACTACGGCTTGCCCAAAGTCATCCAGCCAGGTGTAAGTGGAGGAGTGGGGAATCAAACCCGGTTCTCCCAGATTATAGTCTGTGCACTTAACCACTACACCAAACTGGCAAGGCCAGTGACAAGGGCCATAGCAACTTTGGTTGGGCATCTCAGGGACCAGGTTGACTTTAACTACTGTTAGGCAAATTCTCAGTGCTCAGTTTACTAAAAACAGATCCATGGATCCTAAACTTACAGCTAAACTCAGAAGCAGATGCCACTATGGGGAGGGGGGAGCCCAAACCAACCAACTTAAGCAAAGAACAGTGTTGCAAGCCCAACAGAACCAATGTCAGACCACAGAAGTTAAGTAGAATCCAGGCCCAATGTGACAAGCCCAACCCAATCATTGTCGTACCAGAGAATCCAAGCCCAAGCCAACCTGTCGAGCCAGTACAAAGGGATGGACATGACAAAACACACACATTCTCTCTCTGTCTCTCTCACACATGCACGCACGCGCACGCACGCACGCACACACACACACACTAATGTCATTTCTGTGAAATGGAATTATGCTGCAGGCTTAATTTTTGTCTTCTTTGCCCATGTTCAGAGAGCCCCGGAGTGCTGTGACAGAATCACAATGATTGGGAAAACAGTTCCACGGCTCCCCCTAATGTCTGGTCCCATTTGTCTGGAAGAGCTGCCTCATCCCCCCCCCCTTCCTCATGTTGCCTGGGAAACCTATAAAATGAAAGAAAACAGACCTGGGAGACTTAAAATGCCATCCCCGAATATTCCTGAATATTTCTGTAATTTTTCAGGAAAACCCGAATATCACTCCAAGTACCCAACATATCCCCAAAATACCAACAAAGTATTTTTCAGATATGTATTCAGCCTGGAAATATTTGAATGCACATCCCTATGTGTGGTTATGTGAGAGAAACTCGCATCCCATTTGTTACTAGGTGCCAACCCACCTTATAAATTGCCTCTTCTCCCCAGTATGACAGTTAGGTGACAATCAGTTTTGGGGGATGACGTCAGTCTTTGAACGGGATATACATTATCCGTTTCTCCTTCCTCTTTTTATAAGGTCTCTGGCCATTTAAGACAGTATTCGTACACCACCCATACATTTGTTGTGACCAATTTCTGGCATATTCCACCAGGTGGCACTCTTAGCTAACATAACCTGGTTGGAATAAAAATCATTCCGAAAATTTTGTTTTTAGAAATGTCTCAAAGAGAAAAGTTGGAACACCAACTATGTCATAGACATCATTCTGCTGCAGCAGAAATAATAGCACAACAGCACCAATAATAGTAATGATAGTAGTAATGGTAAGAATTATCTGAAGTAATGTATGTGAGGTGCTTTAAACACCAAATACTAAGAATTATAACCACGCTCCTATTAAGAAGCCTCATAACCATGAGCTGCAAAGTAAAAAGTCCCTCGTGGGCCATGCTATCAGATTCTTTTTTAAAAAAAGGAATAACAGTTCCCTCACAGTTGAGTGAATTTAATATAACAAATTTGGAAAATAAAAATATTCACCCTAACATAAAGTTCCTAGCACTGGCTGAAAACTCTCTGCATTTGATTGGTTAATGAAGAGGGTAGCTTGCAATTCATCGATTGCTCGGGTGGGGGGATCTCCTTATAGTCATTTCTTGAAGTAGGAAATATTTCAGATTTATTAATCACATATTAATCTCCCCCTTTTTTTTCCCTTCCAAGAGGTTCAGCCATGCATACGTGGGAGTCCTCCTCTGAATGTCTCTTGCCTTGAAAACCCTACGGGGTTGCCAGAAGTCGTGTGTATCTTGATGGCACTTTCCTCCACCACCACATTCATTAAAATGTGAAATATCTGAGCCACCAACATTCAAATCTGATGCAAAAATATACAAAGTACAACTTTAGCCAAGTTTTCATCATTCCGATATGCAATAACCACCAATCATTTCTCTAGAAATCTACCTGGACTGTCACTTTTGTTTTTTTATTGCTGTTCTTTTAAACTCTACTGTGAGCCACTTTGGATCCATTTTTGAGAGAAGAGTGGAGTTAAAAAGTTTTAAATGCAGATAAATAACCAAACCATCTTTGTGGAGCATATGTAAATATTTGTTAATCTTGGAGCAGCCTTGCTTTATAACATTCAGAGGTAACTTTATTTTATTTATTTACAAAATTTGTATCCGCCCTCCTCAGGAAAACCAAGGTGGCTAACAATTAAAAACACATATGATAAAATAACATTTTAAACCATGAAAACCAATCCCCCCACATCATTAAAACAATTAAAACCAGAATTAACATCTGTACAAAACATAATAAACAACAATTCAAATATTGGTTACAAAGGAGGGATCATTGAGGGAACGCCAACTGAAACACAAGAAGTCCTCACCCACTGGTGAAAGATGGCAACAGAAGGGGACAGATGAACCTCCCTGGGGCGGGAGTTCCAGAGTTTTCATGCCATGACCAAACCCTCTTCCGGATTGCCACCTGACTAACCTCAACAGGTGGGGGCACCCAAAACAGGGCCTCAAAAGATTACCATAGTGATTGGGCGGGTTCATAAGGGATTAGGCAGTTCTGGTATGTTGGGCCCAAACCATATAAGGCTTTGAAGGCCAAGACCAGCACCTTGAATCGTGCCCAGAAACAAATTGTGAGCCAGTGTAGATGGGCCAAGACTGGATTGATATGGTTCCTACAACCCACTCCACTCAACCTCCTGGTTACACCGTTCTGTACCAGTTGAAGTTTTCAAATGCTTCCGAAGGGCGGCCCCATGTAGAGTGCATTACAGTAATCTAGTCTAGATGCAACCAGGGCATGCACCACAGTGGCCAGATCTATTCTGCCCAGGAAGTTTCCCAGCTGCCTAACCAGTCAATGCTGGCTAACAGGCTCTCCTGGTGACACTGTCCACCTACTTATCCAGCTGTAGGCTTGGGTCCAAGAGCACCTCCAGACGACGGACCTACTCCTTCCAGGGGAGTGCAACCCCATCTAGAACTGGTGACACCTTAAATCCCGGGTCAGACCCTCCGCTCACCAGTAGCACTTCTGTCTTGTCAGGATTCAGCTGCAGTTTATTTGCCCACATCCACTCCAAGACTGCCCCCAGGCACTAGTTCAGGGTTCCTACAGCCTCCCTGAGATCCGCTGGAAGTATATTTGCAGGCTGAGGAACTGAGGAGATGGACTTTTTAGCCTAAGAGCTCCTGCCACATAAGGCACAGACCTGTCAACTATCTGAACATCTTAAAGCATTATAGCATTTTCTAAACGACCAGTCTTAGAGTTACTACTGAGGTGTTTAAGGTGGGTAGGCCTTGTACAACTCCCATTGAGGGAGCAATCTTTACCTCATGAGGGACACTTCACTCACTACTAGTGACAGTCTGTAAAATGACCTTCCTTGTATTATAAATCCGATCTGCCTGTTTTACATAGGCCTAAACCAAATCTGATTACTAAATATTGGGCTAAGGGCATTTCTTTCCTCTGACTTACACATGAAGCTTATGTTCCTATTGACGGGGCAAGAACAATAATTTCAGAAGTCTGTAGAATTCAAATTTGTTTTAAATCTGGGAGGACATGAATATGTTTTTATACACACACAATGAGAAATCCCTGCAGTTTCCTGAGCTCACTCTTGGTGTTACTGAAGCTCACGTGGATGTGGATTTAGCTCTGTCATTTATAACCATACTGAAAACAGGAGATCGACAGAGGATCAAATATGCAGGAGATCTACAGAGTCTAGCAGGAGAGCTACAGGGATCAAATATGCTTTTATATTTAATCATGACGCCTAAGTGTCTTGCTTGCTCTGACATCAGTCTGCTTGTAAAGAAACTGATTAAGTCCTTTGGCCGAAACAAAACAGTGTTTTGATGACCTTGATAGTTCAGCTTACAGTAATACCTTAAAGCTACTTTCCTTCCCTGAGTCTTTACTCTTACTGACCGTTCTTAAGTACATCATCTTTGTCCTGCATCTGTGCTGTCAATATATATTTCCAACACAGGAGGAAACAGAGGCATCTAGATTGTTGGAAGAAACCTTCCCTGTGATATAGATGTGTGATTTTTTAAGTGTGTTCAAATTCCAGACTTAGCTTTCCAAGTAAACAAGGTCTCTGAATCCAGTATGGCTTGACTACAGTACCCAGGGGTCGTTTCGTAGAAAAAGAGCTAGGGGAACTCATTAGCATAACTCATTAGCATATGCCACACCCCCTGACATCACCAGAAGTGTGTCGTAAGGCCACACCCCCTGACATCACCGGAAGTGTGTCATAAGGCCACACACCCCGCCCCCAATGGTCCCGGCTGCCGGCCTTGCAGCTCCACTGCCGAGCCCCATGAGGGGCCCGGCGGTGGACCTGCAAGGCTGGCGGGAGTGCAAGGAAGCCCCGCGAAGGCCCTCCCTGGCCCCAGGCAGGCAGGGGTGGGGAGAGGCAGGGAGGAAGCAACTTACCCTCCCTCTTCTCCTGCCTCCTCCTGGCTGAATGAGGGCCAGAGGCCGGAAGCAGGGGGCGGGGCTTCGTCATGTGCCCCGCCCCCGTAACTCACCCGGGGGAACTGCGATCCCCCGCGATCCCCCCCGAAATGACCTCTGACAGTATCTCATTTCAAATTTCCTTTCTGGGGCTTCCTTGATAGGAAACAGCCAATCACTGGATGCACAGTAGGGTTGCCAGCTCTGGGTTGGAAAATTCCTGGAGATTTTGTGGGTGGAGCCTGGCGAAGGAGGAGTTTGGGGAGGGGAGGGGCCTCAGCAGGGTATAATGCTATAGCGTGCATCATCGAAAGCTGCCATTTACTTCTAGGGCCCCTGATATTTGTCATCTGGAGTTGTAATTCCTGGAGATCTCCAGGCCCCACCTGGAGGTTGTGAATCCTAATGGTCAGCCAAGTGTTTGGATAACCAGTTTGGTGTCGTGGTTAGGAGTGCAGACTCTAATCTGGGAGAACCGGGTTTGATTCCCTACTCCTCCACATGCAGGGTAGTTCTCGAGAGAGTTCTCTCAGCCCCGCCTACCTCACAGGGTGTCTGTTGTGGGGAGGGGAAGGGAAAGGAGATTGAAAGCTGCTCTGAGACTCCTTCGGGTAGTGAAGGGCGGGGTATAAATCCAATCTCCTCCTCCTCCTCTTCCTCCTCCTCCTCATGTATTTTATGATACCTGTGGTTTTCTGAACAGTTTACCTCAACCAGAAATCTCATTTGTGAATGCCACTGATCACTTCAAATAACAAGCTATCCTCCTCAGAAGTAAGGGTAATTTTATTTAATTGGGTTTAATTCCAGGAAAGTGTTTTGTTAGGATTGCAGCCACATAGACTTAAAATGCTATGTGGGACTTTCTTCTGAACCAACATGCTTAAGGTTGAGATTTTTCCCCATTTCGATCTGTGTGTTTTACAATAGTGTTAGTTGTTCTTGCTCAAAGATCCTCTCCCATCTGCTGAACAAGAGTTTAAGTTCGAGAGGAAAAGAGTAACTCCAGAAAAAGGGGAAGCACGCTCCCTTGATTAAGAGCCTTTGGCAAAATTAAAGTAAAGAAGTGGTTAAGGATCCAGATGATTTAATCCAGTTTTAAGAAAAGCTTTTACAGTAAGCAATTAGATGCTGGTTAAGGAATTAATCACTAATGGGTCATTAACTCCGACTGCCATTGTACATTTAACAAGCTGAGGCAGGATTATTAGACTCAGCACCCAATTAAGGAAGAGAAGATGTTTATAAAAAAAAGAAAAAAGAAAAATCCCCCTTATAAATAGGATCTTAACAACGCAACAGGTCAGTGTGGGAAAAATTACATGAATGTAACTTTTAAGAATCTCCTGTAATAAAGGAAAAAAACCATTTTGTGTTCATCCTCAGCTTTTACGGAAAGATTTGAATTTATTCTCAACAGAAGGAAAAATGCATTCAAATAAATTCATTGTCTATGAAGCCAGCTAAGAACTGAAAGGAAAACAAGCAGAGGGTTGGTCCCAAAGGCCATCGGTCTCCACTGTGGAATAGTCTTTCCTCAGAAACCAGTCCAATGTCAAATGGTAACATCTTTTTGAAACACGGTTAAGGGCTGGTCCTAAGGGGCCATGGTGGCTCAGTGGTTAAGACGCTGAACTGCAGACTGGAAGGTTGGTAGTTCGGCAGTTTGAGACCCTAGTGCTTGTGACAGAGTGAGCTCCCGTCTCTGGCCCCAGCTCCTGCCAACCTAGCAGTTCGAGAGCAAGAAATTGCAAGTAGATAAATAGGTACCACTTCGGTGGGAAGGTAACAGCATTTCATGCACCTCGGTGTCTAGTCATGCCAGCCATATGACCATGGACATGTCTTTGGACAGCGCTGGCTCTTTGGCTTGGAAACGGAGACGAGCACCGCCCCCTAGAGTCGGATTCGACTGGCTTTCGAGCAAGGGAAACCTTTACCTTTAAGGACTGGTCTTAGGTTTGCCAACCTCCCGGTGGTGGCTGGAGATTTCCTGGGATTACAACTGATCTCCAGGCCAAGCTTTCTTGAAAGCTTATGCTACAATAAAGTTTGTTAGTCTTAAAGGTGCTGCTGGGCTTTTTACTCTCCTGGAGAAAATGGCTGCTTTGGAAGGTGAACTCTATGGCATTATACCCTTCTGAAGTCCCTCGCCTTCTCAAACCCCGCCCTCCTCAGGCTCCACCCCCCTCAAATCTCCAGGTATTTTCGGACCCAGAGCTGGTGACCCTACCTGGTTGGTACTACAATAAGACCATAGAGTCCTGAAGTGATCGAGTAGACAATACCATTTCAGGTTGCATATTCGAGATTGTGCGATTAGCATTTTTGAGTGCTCTCACATGTTAAAAAAAACCTCTCTGCAATTTGAAAACCATACAAAAGTCCCAGCTTAGCATGCTTTCTGTTGTCCTAGCCTTCTGCTTGCATGGAGGATTTTTTTTAGAAATATAAGGAAATATTTAAAATATTATCCTCTCACCTGTACTCTCAAGTGAGACGGGAGTCACCTAATTCCAGCATAATTTCACTGCATGTGATCTCCCAGAATTACCAGTGATCTCCAGATGACAGGAATCCCACCAATTGCTTTTCTCCCCAGGCTCCACTTCCAAATCTCCAGGAAATTCCCAACTTGGAGTTGACAACTGTATGTATATTGGCTGTAATTTTTTTTTTGGTAATTTCTGTTGTTTATGCAGCTAGGCCAAAGGTGGGGTTTGTTTGGGGTTTTTTGCTGTCCAAAGTGAATCCCAGTTTTGTACTATTGTATACTGAGCAGCATATGTAAGATGGCCATATGGCCAAAAAGAGAAGAAGAAGAAGAGACTGGATTTATACCCCGCCCTTCACTACCCAAAGGAGTCTCAGAGCGGCTTACAAACTCCTTCCCCTCCTCACAACAGACACCCTGTGAGGTAGGTGGGGCTGAGAGAGCTCTGACAGAAACTGCTCTTTTTCAAGAACAGCTCTTGTCAGAACTGTGGCTTGCCGAAGGTCATCCAGCAGCTGCAAGTGGAGGAGTGGGGAATCAAACCCGGTTCTCCCAGTGGTTAAGTCTGTTGGTGTAGCGGTTGGTGTAGTGGTTAAGTCTGTGCACTTAACCACTATACCAAACTGGCTCAAAAATGGTCCAGGAGTTAATAATTATAATGTTTTCTTATTTTGATTTGCAATGTCTGTCTCTTTCCTCCACTTTACAATCACGTCTGTGCTCTGGGAAGCTGAGGGATGTTAGAACGCTCAGGATTGAGTCCCTCTCTGCTGGGGATGCAGGGGATATCACCCTGGCCAGTGATCTACTCTGCTGCTTTCATGCAGCAACATGTATTTATTTAGCTGTTCCTACCCAGAATTTCTCCCCAATCGGGACCAAAGCAGTTTGCAACATTTCCCCCTCCTCTACTTTACCACTTTTCAACAACTCTGTGAGGTAGGCTAGGTGGGGAAGGGGTGTCCAAGGTCATAAGTAGAGATTAAAGTGTTGGAGTAGGAGCTGCGGTGGCTCAAGTGGTTAAAACGCTGAACTGCAGGCTGTGGAAGGTCAGTAGTTCAGCAGTTCGAGACCCGGGTGCTGCATAATGGAGTGAGCTCCCATCTCTAGTTCCAGCTCCTGCCAACCTAGCAGTTCGAAAGCAAGAAATTGCAAGTAGATAAATAGATACCACTTTGGTGGGAAGGTAACAGCGTTCCGTGCGCCTTGGTGTTTAGTCATGCCGGCCATGACCACGGAAACGTCTTCGGACAGCGCTGGCTCTTCGGCTTTGAAATGGAGATGAGCACCGCAACCCTAGAGTCGGATTCGACTGGCTTTCGAGCAAGGGAACCTGGGAAGCCTTAACCAGGTTGTTATTGTTGTTGTTATTAAATTTGATTTTAGACCGCCTTCTCCCGGAGGAATTGGGCTCGGGGTGGTGTACAACGATATCATATAAACATAGTTAAAAACAGATTAAAACCAATAAAAGGAGTGGGTTTGGTGTAGTGGTTAAGTGCGTGGACTCTAATCTGGGAGTACCAGGTGTGATTCCCCACGCCTCCACATGCAGCTCACCTTGGGTGAGTCATAAGTTCTTTCAGAGCTGTTCTCTCAAGGGCAGTTCTCAAGAGAGCTCTCTCAGCCCCGCCTACCTCACAGGGTGCCTGTTGTGGGAAGGGGGAGGGAAAGGAGATTGTAAACCGCTCTGAGAGTCCGAGTGAAGGGCGGGGTATAAATCCAATCTCCTCCTCCTCCTCTTCTTCTTCTTCAACAACAACATAACAGTACTAAAAGATGGCATTGAAATTTGCTGACGGTATCACTGACAAAGAATAGAAATTTCTATTCTGGACTTTGTTCTTTCCCTTTGGGATATTGTGGACTTTTGTATTTTCCTATGATGGATTACATGTGTTGAATTACCTTTGTGTTGAAGTCTCTTTTTGTCAACCTTGGTGCGGGTTTGTGCACTACACAGTTGTTATTTGCTGGTTTTTTGGCCATTGTTTACTGTGGACTGTATTATTGTAGTTGTTGTTGGCTCATCCAAATGCCTGACAGAACGTCTCTGCCTTACAGGCCCTGCAGAACTGTATCAGGTTCTGCAGGGCATGGATTTAATTCGGTTCCACCACGTTGGAGTGAGGGCGGAGAATGCCGTGGCTCTGGTTGAGGACAGTCGGAGATTTCTCGGGCTGGGGACCACCAGCAGATTTTGACCTATTGAGCGCAGTGCTCTCCGGGGAATAAGAGAGGCGGTCCCAAAGATACGCTTAAATCCCCACTCGTGTTATGGAAGCTTGCTGGGTGACGTTGGGCCTGTCGTGCACTCTCAGCCGAGCTTACCTCACAGGGTTGTTGTGAGGATAAAAAGGAGGAGAGAGGAGAACAACACAAGCCATGTTGGGCTCGTACTGTAGAGAAAGGCGGGATAAAGTAAATAAATAAAATAAGCACGCTTCTATAGTAGAGCGGGGATTTAAACAAAGATCTCTCCATTTGTAGTCTGACACTCTAACCACTTCACCAACTGGCGCCCTATCAAGTTAAGACCTTTTAAGTCCTGCTGATTTCAGTGCTGCTCAATGCAATTTATTTTGCCTCGATCACGCCCATTGTTGTTACCCATTTCTTTGGGGAAAGCTGAATTAGTCCATTGAACGATAAAGAAAAGACAAAAATAGCTTAATCTGGCGCTGGGCCACAGACGTGCCCAAAGCTGAAGTCAACAAAGGCGTTTTTTTACTTCACCCTTGTGTATCTGATAAGAATTTGGTCCCTCTGAATTCAAATCCCAGCCAGGTTCCTCCAGCAATCATTAGGGAACTGTGTTCAGAAGAAGCCGTGTGAGAGATTAACCTCACGCTAGAACCTGCGGTCTCCCAAGCCGCCAAAAAGTCTTGTTTTCAGTCCAGCAGGGCCTTGTTTAACAAAGTCCACACAATTCTTGTGTTTGTTTGCAAGCCACCCAATGCCCTGAATTGTCTTTCAACCGCTCTGGGATTGTCGACTTGGTTACAAGGAGAGAAAAGGGAAGGCCCAAAGGGTTGGAAGGAGAAGGAAGGAGAGAGGCTGTTTTCAAAATACAGTGATTCCTATTATTATCTGAGAAAGAAGCTCTCAAGTCGGGAAATGTGGGGGGACGCATTGTGGGGAAGGAAGGCCGTCGGTGAGGGATGTGAAGAAATTGCTGTCTAAGGTTAAAAAGCTCCCTGAAACGAAGCCGAACAAAGATGACATGCCTGTTCCTGACAGGCCCCTTAAAGATACGCACAGATTGTGAAAATATAATTAGAGGCCTCCCTTTGTCTGTCCACAATGAGTGGAAAATGTTGAAAGAAGAGGTCTCCCCGTCTTTATTGAACCGTCCCCCTGGGAGACAATGAAGGGGCTTGTGAGCCCTGCTCCTTCCCCTAATGAGAAACGTTAATTGCCACAATTTCCAGAGTGTGTAAAGCACCCTGTGCCTGGGGGGGGGGAGGGGGAGGAGTGTTTTATTTAAAAGGTTCTCAGCCCTATTAGATGTGGTAACAGAGATAATGGAAAATAAAAAAAAATGCTGTGTTTTTAATTTCTACGGCTTGGACAATAGTGCGCGGCTCAAAGCAGATGTGAAATTCAGGCAGACTTAAAGGTGCCTCTGGACTCAGACTTTGTCCCTCAGAGTCAATAAAGCTGAGATCTGACAGAGTCCTGTGGCGTTCTATGCAGTCTTCGAACCCAGAAGGTGGATTCTGTTGAAAGGAATTTGGTAAAACATGAGGGAAGAGAAACGATATTATTGTTGCTGTTATCACTGCAACTATACTACTATGACTATTAACGGAGTATTACTGCTACTAGTAGTAATAGTCTATTACTACTAATGCTAGCTGGCATAAAATAGAAGGGTCTATCAGAGGACATGAAAGGGTTTTTTTAACAGCATTTTTCACATATGACATGAATAAAGTCGCATACAGTGTCTCAGCCTTGGTACAAAAATAACATTTTTTCCTGATCCACTAAGGCCTCTGGTCAAACAAATGTTCAAAGTTTTTTCCGTCTTTACAAAATTGGCTTGATTCAATAGCTTGTCAAGGGGAGGGCAGTTTACAAACAAGCTGAGAGTGATTTGCTTTTTTTTAATACATACGAGAGCCCTACTATTCTGTTATTCAGGACAAGTCACAAAATATTTTGCCACACTTCAAAAAAACATGCCAGAGTATCAACACAGCAAGATCAAGCAGTGATTTCAGAGAGAGCAGAGGAAACTTCCACAGGGAAACTAGGATAAAAATAATTTACAAACGGCAGTTCTAGAATGTGGTCAGAAATGCCTTAAAATTGTGGAAACAAAAAGGCATTCACAAGATGATGGATGACAGGGACTGAGGGAATGAAGGGGATTTCTTGAAGGAAAGAGTAGTTCCAGAACTGGGGCATGTTGGTTGGCTGAAAAGGCCTCATCCCACATTGTATCCACTTCCCCCCTAACATTCAAACTTGGTACAAGAAGCTGTGGAATCAGTTCATTATGGAAAGCATCACTGATAAAGTTAACAGAAATAAAAGGAACGTCGTACATTTTGGGTTCGAAGCTAAATGGTTGCCAATTTTAGAAGCTCTATCAGACAAAAAATTTATCTCAGCATCCTGGGATAACTATGTTAAATGGTTGTGAGGATTTTTTTATGGTTCAAATAAAGTATAGGAAGTAGGCTTTGGTAAAACTTGATTTGTGGGTAGTACTTTGTGTTAAATATGGTTAGATATATCATTGAATGTCTACAGATATTCTTGAGGGCAGAAGACACTTGGTTGTATCTAAAGCAACAAACAGTACAGGCATCAATTACAAATTGAGGCTAAAATAAGTTACTTCGTTCAAAGATTTATTGAAGAATGTATCATTCTTTAAAACTTACTTTTTTTGTAATTAGTGTGTTGGTTTGAATGTATAACTGTTCTTATGACCTTTATAAATATTTTTATTGTTATATTTGTTTTATTGTTTTAATCCTACCAATAAAATGTTAATGAGAAAAAAAAAGTGAGATAGAGGAGGTAGTGTTCCCTCTAAGCTGAGTTAGCTCACAGTTTTTTATCCTCCGGCTCACACATTTTTGTCTTAGCTCATGAAGGATGGCTAATTTATGCAGTAGCCAAATCGCTTGCTCACAACTTTAATCCCAGTAGCTCACAAAGTAGAATTTTTGCTCACAAGACTCCACAGCTTAGAGGGAGCAGACCTGAGAATGACCTGAAGAGACATCCTGGTCTTCGACTGTTTTGGCCCTTAATGACCAGTAGTTCAACTCCCCAGAAAAGCCATTGTCAGTAAACATTGAAAGAACTTTTTTTTCCCTCCGTCACACAGATGTAAGAACCTCCATCAGTTAGAACATATATTTGATTTTAAAATTATTTTCTTTCTTCTTCTTTTTTTACATCACACATTCCAACATCCACATTCCAACATCCACAAAAGAGGCTCGTGAGTGCCTTTTGAGTGTGTTAAAAACAGCTGTAAAATATCGATGAGCTTGATATTTAAAAGCATGCTTGAATCCCTCTTGCCGCTTTGTGCCACAGACAAATGTAGTCTGTACGGGACAAAATCTAGAACATCTGCTTTGTCGCTCACATAGATTTCATCGCTGCTTTATACATCTATCCCAGCACAATCCGTGGGCGAAAATGCCTTTTGAAAAAATAACTGCTGGAACCTTTCTAGTAAACCCACTTCAAAAAAATATATTTTCTCACACATTCTTTGATTTAAAGAACAATAGTTCGAGAGCTCAGGATGTTGCTTTCAGACAAGCTCACTTTCTCTGTTCTTTGAAGCCCTCACGCAAAAAGGGGAGCCTAGCGGTCCAAGTATACCAGGACTGTGTAGGTCCCATACAAAACAGAAGCTGTACCCTACAGAAAATTCACATGTCGTCCAGTTTACACAGAATAGTGGCTACATATATTGCACTCCTGATATACATGGCTAGTAGGTTCCTGGTTGCAGGAAGAGAAAGGAATATCCACAGAAGCTACTGTTCTCTCACATCTTGTATGACTGAGACAGAAAATACCACCTCTGCCCAATTTCGCCCTTAGGGCCTGGAGATCTCCCACTTTTACAACTGATCTCCAGCTGACAGAGATCAGCTCCCCTGGAAAAAATACAACAAACAAACAAACACTGTGATATGAATGACCAGGGCCCCGGTCACACGGAGAATTTGCCGTACAAAGGGCACGAACGGTGGGCGGATTTTCAGGGCACGATCACACCACAACATCTGGGAAGCGTACTGCACCCGTGGCCAACCCGTGGCGTCCCACCGAAGATGCGGAGTTAAAAAGTACCAAGGAAAGTGCACTAGTATCCAGAAAACGCACGGCACAGGCGGGCGTCTGATCACGGGAGTACTAGTATCCCGTGGCATCCGGCACCCGTCCACGTCCCATCATAAACTGAATGTTTTTCGTAAGTGCATGCGCACAAACACGAAACTGAAAGCAGTGCTGCTCCGCGGAACTGCGCATGCACACAAACGTGAACCACTGTTGTGACCATGCCACGCTTCTCTGCCACGCTGCAGCATCACCGTGTGATTGCCAGCTAACAGCCTAAGCACAGAGGCTCGGGGGACCGTGTGATCAGGCTACCACGCTTTATTTTGCTCCGGGGCAAACAGCCACACCTCCCCCCCTTGTTATCTTGCCTGTGTGACCGGGGCCTAGAACATTTAGTAAAGATCATATCATATTATAAATAAAACTTTACAATATTACAAGGAAAAGTCCATCATTCTCAATGAGCACCCAGATATAAGCTCATTTCATCCCAGTCTTCCTCAGGAGTAATCCTATTGTATTGGGGCGGGGGATTTAAAAAATATTATTCCATTCAGCTTCATGTTGCTTTTCATTTTAAATACCATGGGTTTTTTCCAGGATAATTTGAAGAAAATAAAAAAGTTAAGCATTGGTTTGCTCCTAACATAACAACAGGGGTCATTTCGTAGAAAAAGAGGTGCAGGAGCTCATTAGCACAACTCATTAGCATAATTTATTTGCATATGCCACACCCCCTTGTCATCACCGGAAGTCTGTCAGAAGGCAACACCCACCGCTCAGGCTCCACTGGACTGTTTTGGATTGCTAGCTATTGGGGGGGGGACGTGCAGTTCTGTCCTCACAGAGGAGGGAGAGCTTGTACCTGAAGGCGTGCCGGGGGGGGGGCTCTGCAACTTACCTGGCTGCTTCTTTGTGGCCCAACTGAGGGCTGCTGGGAGCAGGGGGTGGGGCTTGTTGCATGTGCCCGCCCCCTGAGCTCCTTACTGCCAGAGCTCCGCTCCTGTGCGCTCCCGCAGGAAATGACCCCTGCATAACAATGAGCTGTATCAAGAGGCTGACACCTTTCAATACAATAGGATTACTCCCGGGGAAGATTTTATTTTGTTTTGTTTTATTAGATTTATATACCGCCTTCCCCAAATGAGCTCAGATTGGGACAAAATGAGCCTATATCCGGGTGCTCGTTGGGAATGATGGACATTTCCTTGTAATGACGACTTTCCTTCCTGTGGAAGAGCCGATCAGCTGAAGAGAGAACTGAGTACGGCAGCCTTCGTTGAAGTAACGGCAATCAAGGACAATAATACTACTAGCACTTATTATGTCACCAATCGTTGTAGTGTTGTTTTAAGTGTTTTAATTGTTTTTACTGTAATTGATGTGCTGTTTTATGTAAGCCGCTCTGAGCCGACCTCGACTGGGAAGGTGGGGTAGAAATCTAACACATAAAATAAATAATATCGTAACGTTTTATTTATAATATGATATGATCATTACTAAATGTCCTAGTCACTCATATGACAGTGTTTGCTCATTTGCTATATTTCCTATATGCAGGGCTATTTTTGGGCAGGAACGCACAGGAACGGAGTTCCGGCTGGCTCCTGAGTTGGCCACGCCCAGCAAGAACTCATTAGCATAATAGGCGACACCCAATAGCAGGAACGTATTAGGATTGGCTACATTAGGGGTGTGTGGCCTAACATGCAAAGGAGTTCCTGCTACAAAAAAAGCCCTGGGTTCTGACAACAAACAAAGTAAACAGAATAAGAAGGGAAAGGTGGGTGTGGCTGGATGACCACACTTCTGGTAACATGGGGGTGTGGCCTAATGTGCTAATGGGCGGTGCTGTCAGGGGTGTGGCCTAATATGCTAATGAGTTTTGCTGTTGGGTGTGGCCTATTATGCTAATGAGTTCCTGCTGGGCTTTTTCTACAAAAAGAGCCCTGCCTATATGGATACCTGTGATCCCTTCTTGGTTTCCCCTTCCATAGAAAATGGCTGCTTTGAATGGTGGACTCTATGGCATTGTCCCATGCTGAGGCCCCTCCCCTTTTGAGAAGGCTTTTCTCCACCTTAGAATAGTGGAGCCATACTTGGCGATGTATTGTTCCCTTCACGTTCTTAACTTGTCTGTGTAACCATTGTGTTGTATTGGTCTGAACAGTATATTGAAATAATAAGAGTTGCCTAGGAATTGTAATACTGTGGAGCTTTATTTGATGTTAACCCACCTGGAGGCTGGCAACTCTAGCTGCCACCCCTGCCGGCTACTTAGCCACACCCCCTCCAAAGGAACGTTCTAGGATGTTCTCTCAGTTTCTTGGCCACTAAGCTTAGCTCTGTACAAAATGACCGTGCAGCCCAAAATGCACTGTAGAATCCTTCGAAGTTCACAGGGCTTCCATAGCAGATAGGTCAACAGTGAAAAGGCACCCTTCAAGAACAAAAGCTTGCAAACCTTTTATTTAGATCTAGAGGAGGACCAGAGCAAGCAGAGAGACAATAATCTAGCCTTTAGTATTTTAAGTATTTAGCGATATTTCAATGATACAAGTACCTACAGTATTTAGGGATGTGGGACATGAACAAAACACATGTGTTTATGCAGCATGTTCTATGTTCAATCCATGGCATCTTAAGACCATGTCATCTCAGGCAGCGGGTGATAGGAAAAGAGTTTTCACTGTCTGAAGCCTTGGAGAATCGAAGTAGACAATACTGAGTGAGATGGTCTGACTCAGAAGAGGGCAGCTTTACACATACAGGGCAGCTTCGTATATTTACCTTCTCCATTCTCAGGTTAAAGCTAGTCTGATGCAAAGGGTGGGGAGTCTGTCCTGGCTCCTAGTGACAACAATAAGTGATCAGACAGTCATTAAGTTGGAGACAGAAGAACTTATCCATGAGGCTTCCTCCGGATAAAACGTTCTTGATCCGCTACAAAGATCCATCATATACAACATCCCAACTCTGATGTTGAGTAGAATGAGGAAGCAGAGAAAACTGTATCTGTTTATAATGGTAATGGAGGAGGATCACACCTTTGAATACTCCTCATGTAAAATATCCCCACACCTGCATGTAAGAAACTAGTGCATCAAGGGAAAGAGCCTTTTCCTGCTGCACTAGGTGTCTTCTTCCAAGGAATATTTTATAGATAGGAGCAATGCTCCCTCTAAGCTGTGGAGTCTTGTGAGCAAAAGTTATACTTTGTGAGCTGCTGCCATTAAAGATGTGAGGGAGCGGTTTGGCTACTGCATAAATTAGTTTGCTCTGGAGCCATCCTGCCTGAGCTGAGACAAAAACGGGTGAGCCAGAGGCTAAAAAGCTGTGAGCTAGCTCACACTAACTCAGCTTAGAGGGAACACTGGATAGGAGTGTTAAAAATTAGATTCCCTCTCTTGAACTGTTGTGGATATAGCCAGGAATATAAGGGAAGGAGTTGCTGGACTTGAGCAAAACAGTACATTTCTATACAGAGAAACAGGAACAGCCTGGCCAAAACATGCCTAAAAGGGAATTTAGAGAGACTGCCTAGAATAGCTTTGAAGATGGCCAAGAAACAAAGAAATAACACAATTATATTGCCTTGCGTAGATTAGAAGCCATCTAACCCATATGTATTATTTGTTCATGCCCAAGTACCAAAGTGTCAGAGAATAGCAAGAAATGTCCAGCTTCACAGAAAGTAGGTTCAAAGATGGATGTATTGGTTAAGGGCCAAAAGATAATCACTATTTTTAAATAGACTTGGTTAAGATAAAAAGTAGCAAGAATGATCTAACAGTTTATTTATATTTCAAGAAGACATTTCAGGTATAGATAACATTGTACGGTGTTTGAAGTTGTGAGATAAGTAGTTAGCCGAGAATGTGCATCCGTTGTTAACTGGGACAGTTAGCCATTGTTAGGACAAGATGTTAAAAAGCTATTAATGTGGGAATTTGAAGTGATTGGCAGCTTCTTCTCAGAAGGGAATCCTTGCTTGTGACCTGCTTATCTTTGGGGTAAGATACCATTATGGACTCATGTAACTGCTCTTGTTTAGTTATCTATGTAACAATGTTGGATGGTATAATTTCCTGTTGATTTAGTCAATGTTTAGAATGCAACGGTAATGCTTTAGTAAAAGGTTACAGTTGACGCAGAGACTCTCTAGTAGTATTTGCTTGTGTACTGTACCTGTAATGAACCTAAAATGCTATTGAGGTGTACCTCTATCCAGGAGTTAAGTGATCTGATATAGAAAAGCTAACTATATGGCTAAGATAGATCCAGGTGGGTAGCCGTGTTGGTCTGAAGCAACAGAAGAAAATTTGAGTCCAGTGGCACCTTAAAGACCAACAAGTTTTCTTCTTGGTCTAAGTTTTTGTGTGCATACACACAAAAACTTATACCCAGGATTAAACTTGTAGGGCTTAAAGATACCACTGGACTCAAACTTTGTTCTATATTTCTAAGACTTCTTCAGTCCGTGGCTATATCCAAATCAGACCTGACCAGAGTAATCCGGAACACGACTCTGAAGTGGTATATGGTCTGCCACCTCAGGATTTTATCGCCTCATTCTGTTGCATGGATAGATCCAGGGCTATTTTTGGGCAGGAACGCACAGGAACAGAGTTCCGGCTGGCTTCCAAGTTGGCCACGCCCAGCAGGAACGCATTATCATAATAGGCCACACCCAACAGCAGAAACTCATTAGGGATGTGTGGCCTAACAAGCAAAGGAGTTCCTGCTACAAAAAAGCCCTGGGTTTGGACAACAAACAAGGTAAACAGAATAAGAAGCAAAAGGTGGATGTGGCTGGATGACCACACTTCTGGTAACATGGGGGTGCGGCCTAGTATGCCAATGAGCTGTGCTGTCAGGGGTGTGGCCCAATATGCTAATGAGTTTCTGCTGCTGAGTGTGGCCTATTATGCTAATGAGTTCCTGCTGGGCTTTTTCTACCAAAAAAGCCCTGGATAGATCTAGACTCCAAACCGCCACAGCTGAATCACGAGGAGCCATACACACCTGCTTAGACCCTCCTCTGATCAGATTGTCCTAATGGCTCCATTTGCCTGTTGGGTGAGGACTTTCTCTGGGAGGACAAGAGCCCTTTTGCCAGGGCCTCTGGCCCTTTGAAAAGGGCTCTCAGTGTTGTGCTCTTGCCGTGAGCCTTTGAAGAAATACAATGCTATTGCAATGGAGTGATTTGGTATATTTTTAAAATTATTTTAAGGTGATGCATCTTGTTAACTGGCTCAAACAGGGGGAGCAGAAATTTCCCAACACATAAGAAAATGCAGATCTCTTGCTCGAGGTCTTTGTGAGAATAAAAAGCTAAGGACCCAGAAGCCTTTTAAGAACTATATTCAGTGGGAGATTCAATTAACAGGTCAAAGGTACCTTCTGAAAATATTTGTACTTTAATGTTATAAAATACCCCTAGGAGGATTACAAAGGGTTTTTTAAAAAATTCTTTGTCTCTATTATAGCTCCTTACACAACTAAACATCCCGCTGATGAGTCAGGATGATCAAATGATTAGATCTTTAAAAAAACACACATACACAGCAAATGAAGAAAACTAGACTCAAACCCTAGGTCTTGTGCAGAAGATGGAAAAGAACACAAAGAATGAGGTGGGTAGCGCAGGGGGTGGAGAAAGGAGGGCAGAATAACTTCTGTTTAGCGCTCGGTTCCCTTCTACGTAGGTGGTCATTTGATGCCAGCCATCTGTCTGTCCAAAGGAAGATCTACCAGATCGTCACGGAATGAGTTCTCTTTCCAGAGATGTACGGTGCACCGGCAAGGGACACGCCCCCCTCAAATCGTTTGCCACGGTTTCCCCATGGACTGGATATGCTCCTTCGCTTTCATCCGTAACGCAGCTATGCTGGTATTCCGAGGGTCTACCTCTTCCAGGGGGAATTTGTCCACAAAGTTGGTCCCGCATTGGTAGGGTGGAGGAGGCCCCATGGCCCCGAGGGGCTGTAGAGTGTGACCCATGGGAGGAGAGTTCAGGAAAGGGGGAGGGGTGTAGCTGCTGGGGAGGCTTTGCGGGGAAGCCACGAAGCCCGGCAGAGTCTGGAGGGGGCTGCCATTGGACATAGGAGGGCTCAGCCATGACTCCAGGGGCAAATTGCTGCTGATGGTCCCGAGGGTGGAGGGCTGCGGAGAGCGGTTAAAGGAGAGGATGGGGGAGTCCTGCAGCTTCATAGAAGTCACCTCCAGCTTCTCCTGCCTCCTCCATTTGGCTCTCCGGTTCTGGAACCACACCTGCACACACACAAAAGGTTAAGAATTAGCAGAACATAAAGAGAGTGTGGTTTCTTGTCACTGACATTATTCACCAGCAAAATAGAAGGAGGAGGAGGAGGAGATTGGATTTATACCCCACCACTACCTGAAGGAGTCTCAAAGCAGCTTACAATCTCCTTTCCCTTCCCCTCCCCACAACGGACACCCTATGAGGTGGGGGGGGGCTGAGAGAGCTCTCTCGAGAACTGCCCTTGAGAGAACAGCTCTGAGAGAGCTTGTGACTGACCCAAGGTCACACCAGCATAAGAACATAAGAACATAAGAGACGCCAATGTTGGATCAGGCCAAAGGCCCATCCAGTCCAACACTCTGTGTCACACAGTGGCCACAGTGGCCAGAAATACCAGTGCCATCAGGAGGTCCAGCAGTGGGGCCAGGACATTAGAAGCCCTCCCACTGTTGACCCCCCCCAAGCACCAAGAAGACAGAGCATCACTTGCCCCAGAGCCCCTAGCTATACCTTGTGGCTAATAGCCACTGATGGACCTCTGCTCCATATGCTTATCTAATTCCCTTTTGAAGCCATCCATGCTTGTAGCACCCACCACTTCCTGTGGCAGTGAATTCCAAGTGTTAATCACTCTTTGGGTGAAGAAGGACGTCCTGTTATGATAATGAGTTATGCTAATGAGTTCCTGCACCTCTTTTTCTACGAAATGACCCCTGGCACCCCTAACCACTACACCAAACTGGCCCTCCTATCGCCACCCCCTGCATTACCCACCACATTCTTTGTGTTCTTATCCATCTGACCAGCCACTTGCCAGGCAAGTAGGAGATGGGGAGGTGGGGACCTCTGTTGGGGGGGGGGTGATCAGCGTCCCCAGCACAATGACAATCAGAAGTGACAGCATTGCACTGGACATGATGCTCTGGCATCCAGCCCAAACTCTATGGTTTAAGCGTAGAGTTTGAGACAGATGTTAGATCACCACCTGGTGTGTTGACATCACTTCCTGGTCATGTCAGAAGCAATGTCATCACACCGGGAATG
>NW_015162480.1:212466-260350 GCF_001447785.1 Gekko japonicus
CCTGCCGCGCCCACCTGAGCACCGGCAGGCAACCAGTGCCAGGGGCAGAAGAGCTCTCGTCTCCAGTGGGCAGCGGGCACCCCAGCCTGCAGGCATCGTCGTAACAGCATCATGTGTGTTGTTGACTTGGTGAGTGGATGCAGAGGATGACGCCTCCAATTTCCTTGGAGTGGAGGCGCCCTGGGGTCCCTCGGGCCCCCGACAGATGGGCCGCATGTGTGTGGGTGACAACAGGACTGCACAGTACAGAGATGTGGAGGGCTGCAATGCAGAACAGGAAAGGTCCCGGGTTCAGTCCCTGGCATCACCAGCAGAAGGATCTCAGGTAACAAGCTCTGGAATGGGCCGTCTCTTCCTGAGAGCAGGGAAGCCAGTGCCAGGCAGAATAATCAACACTGAACTAGACGGTCCGAACAGTCTGAGTCTAGGGATGAAATCCTAAGCAGACTTAACGAGGGAGTAAGTCCCTATTCAGGGGGCCGCGGTAGCTCAGAGGCTAAGACGCTGAGCTGCAGGCTGGAAGGTCTGTAGTTTGGCAGTTTGAGACCCGAGCACCGCGTGACGGAGTGAGCTTCCGTCTCTGGCCCCAGCTCCTGCCAACCTAGCAGTTCGAAAACAAGACATTGCAAGTAGATAAACAGGTACCGCTTCGGTGGGAAGGTAACAGCGTTCCGTGCGCCTGCGTTTAGTCATGCCGGCCACATGACCACAGAAACGTCTTCGAATAGCGCTGGCTCTTTGGCTTGGAAATAGAGATGAGCACTGCCCCCTGGAGTCAGATTCAACTGGCTTTCAAGCCCCTATTCAGTTCAACAGGATGTACTTCTGAGTGTACAGGCTTAGGAGGACCGCACAGGAAGTAAGGTATGAAATGATTATGTATTGTGGGTCTGTGCACGTCACACACTACAGCCTTCTGCTGTTGATTAATTTCAAGAACAACCAGAGCCAGATATTCTTGAGATGATTAGCTGTTTCCCTGGAGGAATGTTCCTGGCTCATTATAGGTTTTTTTTTTCATATATAGAAACATTAGCATAAGTTTAACTTTTTTGCTTTTAATATAGAAAACCACCCACCGTCATTTGGGTAGGATGATTTAGTACTCGGTCACTTCGACTGAATGTTTTTCTTGATGTCTCAAGAAAATAGAACTGATCACACGACGCAGTTTGAGACAGAGCTTTTCATAAATAAATATCAATATTCGATCAGCTAGCTAGACGTAAAATAGTCTTGCATCCTGAAAGGCAGCTAAGGCAATACACAGTCTCCCCCGCTTCCCCAACAGACAGAGAAACACACACACAAACACAATTTAACAGCTTAAACAGTAAAAATCAAGACATGGATGACTGCTAGTAAAACAGCACGGGAGAGAGAGAGAGAGAGAGAGAGAGAGAGAGAGAGAGAGAGAGAGAGGAATTACAGTAAGAAGAAAGTTTCCATTCTGTATACATTATATCCACTGAAGTAGTCATTTCCAGTCTCCAGGTGGTACACCCCACCAAAGTTCACTGTGAAAAAATGAATTCTATTACAGTTACAGCCCACAAATTTGCTTCTTCTTTTGTTCCTTTATTTTACGTCATGCAATGCTACTGCTTCATGCCAAAGGGAAACACGAGATTAACTGAGAGTAGGAGGCGAAGAGCATGGGCTCCATGTATAAAAAAGCGACCTGGGGGAAACGGAATACTTACCTAGGAAATCCGTCATTGTTTGGTGTTTGGAGGTTGTTTGGAAGCAGCAGCAGCAGCATTGCATGACATAAAATAAAGGAACAAAAGAAGAAGCAAGTTTGTGGACTGTAACTGTAATAGAATCAATTTTTTTCACAGTGAACTTTGGTGGGGTGTACCCTTTGGTTAATCACTGTCGTCCATTTGTGGCTTGAAGTCTCCAGGTGGTGGCTGGAGATCTTCCAGAATTACAACTGGTCCCCAGGTTATGGAGATCAGTTCCCTTGGAGAAACAGCTGCATTGGAAACTGAACAGCTGCATCGGAAACAGTGGGCATTATACTCCACTGAGGTCCCTCCCCTCCCAAACCCCACCCTCCCCAGGTTCCACACCCAAAATATCCAAGTATTTCCCAACCCAGAGCTGGCAACCCTATCCAATGCATTCTCTGGGCAATCTGCTCCAAAGCTATGGTTCCCTCCACTGGAAATACCCTGCCCCAAGTCTCCTTCATGTAGGGAAGAACGCAGAACAAGAGCTCCCCAGTTCACCATACAGGATCTTATGGGTCACTCCCATTTGCAAACGGCACTTGTCTTCTGAGTTTCTCTACACTGATAGACTTCTTTTAGAAGAAGACGACAATGACATTGGATTTATACCCCACCGTTCACTTGGAGTCTCAGAGCAGCTTATAAACTCCTTTTCCTTCCCCTCCCCACAACAGACACCCTGTGAGGTAGGTGGAGCTGAGAGAGCCAGTTTGGTGTAGTGGTTAAGGGCGCGGACTCTAATCTGGGAGAACCGGGTTTGATTCCCCACTCCTCCATTTGCACCTGGCTAGATGACCTTGGCCAAGCCATAGTTCTGATAAGAGCTGTCCTTGAAACAAAGAGCAGTTCTTAAAGAGCTCTCTCAGCCCCACCTACCTCACAGGGTGTCTGTTGTGGGGAGGGGAAGGGAAAGGAGTTTGTAAGCCACTCTGAGACACCTTTGGGTAGTGAAGGGCGGGGTATAAATCCAATCTCTTCTTCTTCTTCCAGAACTGTCCATAAGAGAACAGCTCTGACAGAACTTGTGACTGACCCAAGGTCATCCAGCAGCTGCAAGTGGAAGGGTGGGGAATCAAACCCAGTTCTCCCTGATTAGAATCCACACACTTAACCATTACACCAAACTGGAATCTTGATAACATTTTGATTGTTATCTGGTTTAGCATTTGTTGCACCATCATCAATAACTGTTATAAATGGTGTACCTTTTAGAAATAGAGTAAGTTGGAACAAAATATTATATGTATATATATGAGAGAGCGAGGACGAGAGAATAAGTCCCTTTTGTTCTTTGAAACCCTGTTATTCCTGGAAATGTACCTGCTTCACTTGGGAGTGGGGCAGGGTCCGAGCACCTGTTAAATAGTTACAAGATGCCTGAAATTTTTTTTACAATCCTGATTGTGCATTTAAAAATGTAACATTACAGCCTACAAAAATCCAGCATATTCACAGTAAAAATTTCACTGGCATCTATGGAGCTTTAAAATAAAACGGAGCTGCAATCTTACGTGAATTAAGCGGGATTGTCTCTGAGTAAATGGGTAGTGTTGGACTGCACACGATTTAGAAATCTTATTCGCATGGGCCTGACGGATTCTCATAACAAGCCTGTGACGCAGGTCATTTTTTACCTCTGCCGCACATCAACAAAGCGAATGAAGGCCAGCATACAGGGGTGTCGTCCTGTTTTAGGTTCACAACAACCTGGCAAGGTAGGTTGAGGCAAGGGACTTGCAGTGAAGCATCACAAAAAGTGGGGATTTGATCCTGACTGTTGAAGGCGAAGACTCTCTGGGTGGTTTTCAGACTTTGCAGCTGGGAACTTTGGGCTTCCTCGGAAGCTTCTAGTAGGTGATGAAAAGATTAGTAATGGTGGATGAGCTTCCTTGAGCAAGATCTTGCCCTCTGTTTCTGATGTACAATGTACAGCCATAGAGGAGACCAGAGCATATGCATTTTCAGCTCACCATTGGCAGGGGTCTTTCTCTGGTCACACCACCCAAGTGAATGCTGAGGACAAAAAGAAGGGTGCTAAAAAATACCACAGGGGATTGACTTAGTCTGGAGGTGTCTGGCCTGTCCTCCACCCTCACTAGGGTTGCCAGCGTTGTGTCAGGAAATTCCTGAAGATTTGGGGGGTAGACCCCGGGGTGGGGAGAGTTTGGAGAGAGGAGGGACCTCAGCTGGGCATAATGCCATAGAGTCCAATGTGTGCTGGAAGTGATGTCATTACCTCAGCAACATCTGGCAACTCTCTGGTATTTGGTATAGTGGTTAATTTAGCGGACTCTGATCTGTGAGAACTGAGTTTGATCCCCCACTCCTCCACTTGCACCTGGCTGGATGACCTTGGGCAAGCCGTAGTTCTGATAAGAGCTGTTCTTGAAAAAGAACAGTTTCTGTCAAGAGCTCTCTCAGCCCCACCTACCTCACAGGGTGTCTGTTGTGGGGAGGGGAACGGAAAGGAGTTTGTAAGCCACTCTACCGCTCCCTTGGGTAGTGAAGGGTGGGGTATAAATCCAGCCTCTTCTCTTCTCTTTTGTAGAAGCCATTTTTACTATAGAGTTTTTGCCCAAATGCCAGAGTGTCACCGGGACATCCCAGCACAATGACATTGCCGCATAGCCAGTGACATAGCCTGGGCTTTCCTCCTGCTCCTGGAAAATCCCCCCATCCCCTGCCAGTTGCCAGGAGGGACCTGTCAACCCTAAGGGGAACTCAGCTCTGTCACCTGGAGATCAGTTGTAATTCCAGGAGATCTCCAGGCTCCACCTGGAGGCTGGCAACCCTAGCCCAAACTGCCACTGTCAGCCCATGAGATGATGATTGCACTTTGCTTGAGGCGGGTCTGCACAATGTTTTGAACTGGCCCTGGGAGATGGCCAGGTCATAAGAACATAAGAACATAAGAGACGCCAATGTTGGATCAGGCCAAAGGCCCATCCAGTCCAACACTCTGTGTCTCACAGTGGCCATAAATACCAGGTGCCATCAGGAGGTCCACCAGTGGGGCCAGGACATTAGAAGCCCTCCCACTGTTGACCCCCCCCCCCCCAAGCACCAAGAAGACAGAGCATCACTTGCCCCAGAGCCCCTATCTATACCTTGTGGCTAATAGCCACTGATGGACCTCTTCTCCATATGCCTATCTAATTCCCTTTTGAAGCCGTCCATGCTTGTAGCCACCACCACCTCCTGTGGCAGTGAATTCCATGTGTGAATCTCTCTTTGGGTGAAGAAGGACTTCCTTTTATCCGTTCTAACCCGACCGCTCTGCAGTTTCATGGAGTGCCCACGAGTTCTTGTATTGTGAGAAAGGGAGAAAAGTACCTCTTTCTCTACCTGCTCTTTCCCATGCATAATCTTATAAACCTCGATCATGTCACCCCTCAGTCGTCGTTTCTCCAAGCTAAAGAGCCCCAAGCATTTTAACCTTTCCTCATAGGTCTGACAGACTTCACTGCTTCCCCCCATTGTCTGAGGTACCATTCTCCTGAATCTGCTTCAGTATTCAGCCTTTCCTCAGAAGACAAATCTGTGGTGGAAAGAGGGCCGAGAACACTGGACTGGACCTGTTGAGGTATTGAAGCAGGTCTCGGCCTACGTAATCTACGGATGGGGAAATCACAGGCCGCTCTGAGCACTTTCAGGAGACCAAATGTAAGGATGTTTTCCCAAGTGACTAAAACAAGTCTCTTGGGAATGGTTTTTTTGTGTGTGTAATAAAGCACAGACATACACAGAATGTCAATTTGATTTAAATTTGCCTGTCTGTTTAAATCAAATTTACATTCTATGTCTTTCCCCCCAAAAGGTTCTTTCCTCCCAGCACTTTAACCTCACAACAATCTTCTGAGGTTGGTTGAGAGAAAGAACGTAGCCCCCGAACTACCTAATGAGCTTCACGGCGGAATAGAATTTGCACTAGGGTTGCCAACCTCCAGGTGGGGGCTGGAGACCTCCCGCTATGACAACTGATATCCTGGCAACAGAAATCAGCTCCCCTGGAGAAAATGGTGGGTTCTATGGCATTATACCCCATTGAAGTCCCCTCCCCAAACCTCGCCCTTTTCAGGTTCCACCCCCCAAATCTCCAGGTATTTCCCAACCTGGAGACGGCAACCTTAAGTGAACCCCAGCTCTAACTGAGACTCTTTAACAACTACACCCAATTGGCTTCTGTTCTGGCCAGATGCACGGAATGCTATAAGTACACAGTGGGTAGGATGCCAACCACGGGGTTGAATCTATGTGTGCCTTTCTGTTCACAAAACAGCCTACCTGTGGGGTTGCTAAACTCCAGGTAGCAGCTGGAGATCTCCTGGGATTCATCTGGAGAAAGTGGCCACTTTGGAAGGTAGACTGTATGGCATTATATACCCCACTGAAGTTCCTCCCCTCTCCAAACTCTGATCTTCTCAGGCTCCACTTCCAATATCTCCAGGTACTTCCCAGTACCAGTAGGATTTATTGTGTTAGCCATAGGCCATAACAAAGTTACAGGGCATTCAAATACAGCAGTAAAATAATATAATAAAATACATAAAGGAATAAAATCTAAAATCACATACATAAGATGTTAAATTATACAGTAGAATGGGAGTGGCCACAAGGGCAAAGAGTCTATAGGATACGAACTCATCGGAATCTGATAACAGAAACACAGAGGAATTTCACATTACCCTTTTTAACCGGTTTTGAAGCCGTTTTTGATCCGTCATGGAGTAAAACGGTATAGGGCTGCCATTTCAAACATGGCTTTCCCCTTCCGGTAAAGAGCTGGATCTGAAGCGGTTTGCCATTTCAGACTGCACCGCTTTTTCCCCACCGTTTTTCGCCCCTGCGGGCGATCTCCGGCTTTTTTTTTTAACATTCGCTTTAGAGCGCTATAGCGCTATAGCACTATAACAAAACACTCCAGGCATTCCAATGGGGTTGATATAATGCTGTTGTGTTATAGCGCTATAGCACTATAAAGCAAACGTTAAAAAAAGCCAGCGATCACCTGCGTGGGCGAAAAACGGTGGGAAAAAGCGCATCGGAACTGGGAGAGGAAACTGAAGACTACTTGGAAGCAGTTGACAGGTAAAATGCTTCAGCCGTTTCCTAAATGGGACAGAAGCGTTTGTGTCTGAAATTGCAAATATATTCCGGTAGGGATCCGGTTCTAAAATGGTTCTGTCTGAAATGACAGACCAGAAACCGTTTGGAAACCGTTCCTCTTCTGGATTATATCGTCTGTCTGAAATTCCTCACAGTCTTCTCATTTTCAGAATACGCATTTATGGTAAATAAAATTCCTGTCAAGAATTTGTCTCTGGATGAGTTGAACAATGGGCAAGCTAAGATACAGTGGGGGAGGTTCTCAATGGCAAAGGTACTTCTCATCCTCCCTATGAGTAGAAGATTACTCTCCATGAGTGAAAGGAATCTTCCTTGAAGCATATCTTTGGATGCAACCCAATATGGCGTGGATCCAAACCCATTTGTTTACTGATGTAATTAAACAACCTTAGTGAGGGTGACCTAACTCCAAAGTAAATAACGCAAGTGTGGTGATTTGTTTTGAGCCCTAAATAAATATTTAAGGTCAAGTAAAACATTGAACTTCAAGAATGCTCTTAGGAGCAGTGTTCCCTCTAAGCTGAGTTAGTATGAGCTAGCTCACAGTTTTTTAGCCTTTCACACATTTTTGTCTCGGCTCAGGAAGGATGGCTCCAGAGCAAACTAATTTATGCAGTAGACAAATCGCTTGCTCACAACTTTAATGCCAGTAGCCCACACAGTAGAACCGTTGCTCACAAGACTCCAAAGCTTAGATGGAGCATTGCTTAGGAGAAAAATTTTACTTTCCATTTACCTTTGGGGGCTTACCCATAAAGGAACGTGTCATGCATCGGTTTGCCAGCCTCGGGGGTGGGTGGGTGAGGGGGTGGAGAAGATCTCCTAGAATTACGACTGATCTCCGGACTACAGAGATCAGTTCCCTTGGAGGAAGTGGCGGCTTTGAAGGGTGGACTCTATGGCATTATACCCGTTGGGGGCCCTCCTCGGGCTCCACTCCCAAATCTCCAGGAATTTCCCAGCCTGGAGTTGGCAACACACACACACCAGTTTTTGGGGGAGGGATTGCCTAAAAGATTTAAACCTGCCCAGGTTCCTGAGCTCCCTAATTGAGTTCAAACCTGATCTTTTTAAAGGCAACCCCTTTTCAGGCAATTTTTATCTCACGTCCCCCCCCCCCCCCCCCCACAACCCCAGCCCCACCAAAAAACCCCACCACCCTTAGCCCATAAACCTAAATCCGTTCTCATTACCCAGTCGATGGGATAAAATTAGTACTGTTTTTCCAACCGTTTGGAGGCAGCTTTTCTAAAAATCCACCCCAGTTTTGGAAGCCCTCCCACATTTTTTACAGATGACTAGTAAATATTTCAGGCTTTTCAAACTTTTTCATGACCCAGGGATTAAAGATAATTCAGCGTTAATTAAGCCTGGGTTTGGGGGTTTTTTTAAAAAAATCCTCCGTCTTACAATTATGGAAAAAGAAAGGGGGGAAAAAACTTTCTTCTTTGCAGTGGGAACTAAAGGAACCGAGTACAGAGAAGAGAAGCATTTATAGTGCACGTTCAATGCAACTCACAAACAGCCCAATCCAGGGATAGTTAAGCATTTTAAGACCCTCTCACTAACAGTATTTCTTATTATTTCCCTCCACAGTAGGATCTAGCTCCAGAAAGGAGCTAAATAATTGCTTGAATTTCTTTTCCATTTTTCTGAAGGACGTGCTCGCTGTTTTGAACATGTTTTTCAGCAATCAGCCATGCCTTCTGAGCAAATTTGGGCCATCATTCCACCGTGAAACGCATGGAGACACCACGGCAAAGGTAAAGGGCAGCAGAAAAAGAGCAAGTGTTTAGCAGCACCTTAAAGGCTAACAAAATTCATGGCAGGGGATGAGCTTCCGTGAGTCACTTCTTCAGAAACTTCAAGGCTGATTGATTTCCATTATGTACCGCTAAATGTGGTGCCTTCCACGGAGACAGATCAAGATGGGTAGCCGTGTTAGTCTGTCTGTAGCAGTAGAAAAGAGCAAGAGTCCAGGAGCACCTTAAAGACTAACAAATTTCGTGGCAGGGTTGTGAGCTTTCGTTAGTCACTGCTCACTTCTTCAGATACAGTTGAAGGTCACGGGCATATCTATATTACAAACGTACCTACCAAGCCTGTAGCCAAGATTTTTTCAGTTGGGGGGCATTTCAATTTCTTAGGGGGCACTGGCTAATCAAATTAAAGGAATACCCGGCTCCTTCCCTTCTCGGGGGCCCTGGGCTGGATGGCAAGTCATGGGGCCTTGCCAGTAAGTCAGGGGGCCTAGCCCCGAGATGCCCCACTCCAGCTACGGGCCTGGTACCGTACCTACCACTTTAACTGTCATGGTTTCCTTCAAAGAATTCTGGGGTTTGTAGTTTGTTGAGGCTGCTGAGTAATTTTTATTAAATGTCTATAGCTTCCTCACACAGCTACAGTTCCCAGGGTTGCAGAAGGAAAAGGCACGGCATGAATGGGGCTAAGTGTTAGCACAGATCTATCTGTCTGTCTGTCTAGATTTTTAAACTGCCCTCCCCTATACAATAGGGCTCAGGGCAGTGTACATCAGAGAGAACCATTTACAAAGTGCACAATTAAAAAAATCCCATAAATTACATTTACAGTTTAAAACAACATTAGCTTGTAAGATAAGCACGAGTTTTGCTCGATTGGTCACAAAAGATGGGGCAGCATTATGGTTAAAAAAAAAAAATACAGGGAGAAGGGTGAACCTCAAGCTGATGCCAAATAAAACCCAGAGCCTCGTGTGCGCTCCAATGATGACGCACGGAGCTCCTCTACACATATATTCCATGGAGAAAATGGCACATAAGGATGTAAGATGCATTTTTGCTCCTCTGAAACAAAAAGGGGCAGCCCAATTATGCAGGACCTTTGTTTAGACCCACTGTGCGGTGTTGCTGTCTCTCACTCTAGACACGGACCTGTATGTCTCCCAAATGCAGTGGGAGAGAATATAGACAATGCTCTTTCTAAATGTTTGCTCCCTGGTTCTTCCACCTGCCCCCCTGCCCTTTTCACGGACAAAATGAAGGAGGAGGAGGAGGAGATTGGATTTATACCCCGCCCTTCACTCAGAGTCTCAGGGTGGCTTACAAACTCCTTTCCCTTCCCCTCCCCACAACAGACACCCTGTGAGGTGGGTAGGGCTGAGAGAACTCTGACAGAAACGGCTCTTTTTCAAGGACAGCTCTGACAGAATCAAACCCCGTTCTCCTAGATTTGAGTTTGCGCACTTAACCACGACACCAAACTCTTGAAAGCTCATGCCCCGAAAACCTTGTTCATCTCTAAGGTGCTCCTGGACTCGAATCTGGCTCTTCTACGGCAGCGCAGCACGACTACCCGCTGAAACTACCTTTTCACTTGTTATAGTCTTCAGGTGTGCCACAGACCACATTATTATTATTATCATCATCATCTACATTTCTTCCCAATGGGAGCCTAAAGCCGCTTACGTGGCTCTCCTCTCCTCCATTTTATTTTATGGAGAAGAAGGGGTTGGACTGGTAAGCCGGTGGGGAGAGAAAGGGCAGCTCACTCTCGCTGCTTTGAGGGGGTCTTTGGGGCCTGGGAGAGAAGTGCCCCCCCATCCTCATGTCCTCAGTATATCACCCCTCTACCTCATCCTGCTTCTGAACTTATGAGTTTTAAGCAGATTAAAGGTAAAGGTAAAGGTTCCCTTGCTCGAAAGCCAGTCGAATCCGACTCTAGGGTTGCGGTGCTCATCTCCGTTTCCAAGCCGAAGAACCAGCGCTGTCCGAAGACGTTTCCATGGTCATGTGGCCGGCATGACTAAACACCAAGGTGCACGGAACGCTGTTACCTTCCCACCGAAGTGGCACCTATTTATCTACTTGCAATTTCTTGCTTTCGAACTGCAGATTACTACGGTATTAAAAAAAAGGTAGACCCGATTTGAACGGCTGCAAAAACCTATCACAGATGCACAAAATTTCGCACCCAAAAGAGTGACAGGGCTGCTATTATCTTCTAATAAAAAAGGTGACGTCTCCATATGATCTATATCTTGGAGCAAAGGAAGAATTTAAAACGTTTCTAGGCTCAGAAAAACGCTTGCATCCAAAGGTCACGTGATACTGTGTCTGCACGGCCTGCAGTATATCAGTGTGTCCCTGACTGCTGATCAGGGCATCAGGAATGACTGGTAACAGAATTCCAGGCATCAGTAACTAGTCATGTCTCCGGAAGACCAACGCAGCAGACTGGCTTGTTCTAATTAACAGACAAGTCCCTGAAGAAACCTGCCTATCAGAGGGGAACATTGGAATGGAAGTGTGGTGTCGTGGTTAGAGTATCGGGCTAGAATCCAGGACACCAAGGATCAAATCTCTGCTCTACCACAGACGCTCGATCGGTGATCTTTAGTCAGCCTAGCCTACTTCACAGGGTTGTTGTGAGGAAGGGAGAACCATTTATGCTGCCTGAAAATCCTTGCAGGATGATTGGGGAAAAAATGAACCAGATAGACAGACATCTAAGAATGAATGGATGAGCTGTTCCCTCCACCGTCACTCCCAATCCCGCATCCATATCACTGGCTGATCATATTTTTTTACATAGTGTATGACTTGTACTAGAAGAAGAAGAAGAAGAAGAAGAGATCGGATTTATCCCCCGCCCTTCACTCAGAGTCTCAGAGCGGCTTACAACCTCCTTTCCCTCCCCCTCCCCCCAACAGACACCCTGTGAGGTCGGTGGGGCTGAGAGAGCTCTGACAGGAACTGCTCTTTTTTCAAGAACAGCTCTGACAGAACTATGGCTTGCCCAAGGGCATCCAGCAGCTGCAAGTGGAGGAGCGGGGAATCAAACCCAGTTCTCCCAGATCAGAGTCTGTGCACTTAACCACGACACCAAACTGTACTTAAACAACTACACAGGCCCAATCTCCTTGGTATGCCTACCAAAGGCAGAAACCCCATCGACTTAAAATAAAGGGACTGACTTGTAACATTGCTATAGTTATGCAAGATAAAACCGACAATTCTCGAGATTCGTTTTTGCAATGGAATCCTGAATATACTCAAGAGGTATATACACAAGAGCTATATATTCTCGAGAGGTATATATACCCTTGAATGTACTGAAGAGGTAAGAAAAGTGGAAGGCAGTAAGAAAAGAGGGAGACCCGGCATGAGATGGAGTGACTCCATCAAGGAAGCCACGGCCTTCATTTTGCAAGATCTGTGTGACAACGTTTTGGAGGTTGTTAATTCACAGAGTCACCATAAATCGGAAGCAACTTGATGGCACATAATACACATACTCAAGAGCCAATTTTGAATTTTTTTCTGTGGATCTTTCCCTCCCCTGCCCCCAATATCCCACATTGTACCTTTGCCTCAATGACTAGATTCATCTTGCAGTGTGCTGATCTACACAATCAGGTATATAATGAATCACTGCCTTGATATGGCGAGGGGGCTTGTGTGGTTCGATGAGGCTGTGGGCTATGCCGTGGAGGACCACCGAGGACGGACAGGCCACAGCAGAGAACTCAGACCAAGCGTGATCCCCTGGAGAAGGAAATGGCAACCCACTCCAGTATTTTTGCCAAGAAAACCCCATGGACAGTAACGAAAGGCTAAAAGATAGGACGCCGGAAGATGAGCCCCTCAGGTCGGAAGGTGTCCAACATGCTACTGGGGAAGAGCAGAGGGCAAGTACAAGTAACCCCAGAAAGAGTGAAGCGGCTGGGCCAAAGCCGAAAGGACACTCAGCTGGGGATGTGTCTGATGGTGAAAGGAAAGTCCGATGCTGCAAAGAACAATACTACATAGGAATCAAGCAAACTCCAGAGCAAGACGGAAGACAGGAGGAACTGGCATGATGGGGTCCATGGGGTCACAAAGAGTCAGACTGGACTGTGCGACTGAACAACAGACAGACAGACAGACAGACAGACAGACGAAGAAAGAGAATCAGGAGAATAACCAAGACAAAGAATGCTGGGAAACGCTTGCACAATCATCATAGAAAGGTTAGTACTTTCTTAGTGAAGCGCTAACTTTCACACTATGAGGTAGTCCACGGGTATTACCATCTCTTCCATCTCTCCCCCCCCCAGTTATAATCCATGTGAAAATCAAAGGAACCAAGACATGTCCTATATTTTTGGCTACATCTCTCGTTTGCCACATGTTTCCACTCTTCCACCTCAGACCTTTGAATCAGCAGGGACCTGCAATTAAGCACGCCAGTGTGTTGTAAATGGTGCTTGCACATATGTTCTATGTGCTGGGGGGGGGGGTGCTACGTGCAAGAGGAGCGTTAGCCAAAGGGGTCTGAAACCAAACGCTGATAATTAGAGAGAGATTACTGTGTGAAATGTTTTTTTTTTTTTTAAACAGATTAAGGGAAATCTCTTTACACATCATTTAGCATATGTGTGAGTCAGAAATTATCTCCTGGAGACGAAAAAACAGAAAAGAGGGAGAGCTCTTTAAACTGGATTAGCAAGACTGAGGCCTCCTAAGAAAGGAAAGCAGGAGTAGGAGAGGATTAAGGGACCAAGATTTTACTGGTGATGCTCGGTTGGGAGACAACCCCATGTTTCCTACCTGAACTCTCACTTCGGGCAGGTTGACTTTCATCGCCAGTTCCTCACGGCTGTACACGTCGGGATAGTGGGATTTCTCAAAGGCCCGCTCCAGTTCGTGCAGCTGGTAGGTGGTGAAGGTCGTACGGTTCCTCCGGTGCTTTTTCTTGGGCTGGTCTTCATCGGAAAGTTTCCCGTCACTGTTGTTACAGGCGGGCAGTTCTGGGCTCAGGCACTCTTCGGAGCGTTTTGGACAGTAGGGATCTGAGGGCGAAGAAGAGAAAGGTAAAGGCCAGTCTGCCAATCAGTTATTCCAGATGATGAAGACTGAAGCTGATTTCTGCATCCCGATTCATCTAAGCCTGTTTGCGATTGCATTGATTCCTACAGGATTTGCTTCCAATCAAAAATGTAGTCCTCAATTGCCCAGTTCTTTGAATCAAAAAATGGTCCCATCTCTCCACTTCTCTCAAAGAGCCACTGTTGTGTAGGGGTTAGAGTGCCACAGAAGGATCGGGGAGGCCCAAATTCAAATCTCAACTTGCCATTACCTTGACTGGGAGACCTGGGACTAGTCCCTATGTCTCAGCCTAACCTACCTCACAGGGTTGTTGTGATGACACAACAACAATGAACCCCCCCCCCCCGAGCTCGCTGGCAGGATTAAGGGAAAAAATGTGCTAAATAATAATCCTTTTTAAACAATTTGAGCTGCTTTTAGGATGATTTCATTAATTTTGTGTGTTGTTCTTTCCTTTCGGATTGCACATCGCTTTCAGGGTGTGGTGTTGTTTTTTTAAAGTAAAGGGAAAATAAAGACGCAACTGCCATAATAGCAGCATTAATACATGGACCTGCCGCCTTCTTCCAACTCAGACCCTTGGCCTAGCAAGGTCAATATAGTCCGCTGTACTTGGACTGGCATCAGTCTTCCAGGGTCTCAGGCAGAGGCCTTTTGCATCACCTGCGACCTGGCTGAGCTCTTTAACTGGGGATGAGTGAGATTGAACCTGGGACCTTCCTGCAAGCAAAAGAGATGCTCTACCACTGAGTCACAGCTGCTCCCGAAACACAGTCATATAGCTGTAGATCCCCATTCTTCTCAATTCAATTGGCCTCTGCGCGATAATGACCCAATCCTGTGCGTGTTTACTTGGAAGCGAGTTCTATTGAATTCAGTAGAGCCCAAGTAAGAGTGCATAAGATTCCGGCCCTGCTGTCTGCCCTTTCGAAATCGAAGTGGAGGCCGATTCACCCAACTGCCCTACCCAGGTAGCCGCTCTCTCCCGCTCCCCTGAGTTGCACCAGGAACCCGGTCAACTTTCTTCACTGGCACAAATTCTAATTTTTGCCACTGGTCATCCCCACGTTGGAAAGACAGGCAGCCATGTGCAAAACCATGCAGTGACAAGCTGGATCAGACCGATGCAGCATTCTTGTTTCTAGCACTGGCTAGAAAGCTCTGGAAACTCAGAGGAAGAAGAGGAAGAAGAGGAAGAAGAAGAGGAGGGGGAGGAGGAGGAGGGGGAGATTGGATTTATACCCCACCCTTCACTACCCAAAGGTGTCTCAGAGTGGCTTACAAACTCCTTTCCCTTCCCCTCCCCACAACAGACACCCTGTGAGGTAGGTGGGGCTGAGAGAGCTCTTGACAGAAACTGCTCTTTTTTTCAAGAACAGCTCTTATCAGAGCTACAGCTTGCCCAAGGCCTTCCAGCCAGGTGCGAGTGGAGGAGTGGGGAATCAGACCCGGTTCTCCCAGATTAGAGTCCGCGCACTTAACCACTACACCAAACTGGTGTAGAATCGGGACAGAGTGGAGAGGTATATCGGGAGGCTGGGGAAAGCTCTTGGCCCTAGACAGAAACGGCTGTTTCGCACTGCCAGCTGGCTGCGCTTCCTTGTGAACTTCTGTCTCTAAAATCAAAGTGTTCTGGGTCAACATATTATGGGTTGGGGTACACATCTCCTTCACCTCAAAAGGTTTGGAGACCACAGGTTGAGAGGCTACAGACCCTCTTGGAAAAAAAATCCAAGTGCCTGCACGTTCTACAGTGGTCGAAAGATTTTCTGCCACTATCTATGCTTGATGTGCTGAGGCGCCAAAGATCTATTTAACCTGTTCTGGGAAAGAGCAGGGGAGTTAGCCCATAGAGGGAGAAAGAGGGGGATTTCCGCATTATTGGCAGGATGCTAAACACTAAATGGGGCTGAGACAGAAGAAGCGTGTGGGGGGGAGACGTGCCACAGTGGTGACCCACCAACTTCTTGCTACTCTCACCCGGTTGCCTGTTAATGGATCCCTCGGGGCAGTGAGTCCTTTCAATGGCCCTTGAAGGACCTGATTCTGCTGAGGATGGCCCTGTTCTACTTGGAAGCAAACACCACTGGTGTGGACAGTGCGGGCATTCAAGGAACAACCTGATGCGATATGTGCTTTCTTGGAAGTCGAGTGGGACTGACTCCCCAGGAAGCGCACACAGCTCTGCAGCCCTGGGGAGTCCCACACCACAGCTTGTGGCGCTGTAGTGTAGAGAAAGAAACATGGACAGCCTGCTAGCTTTCCTGTGGTCAGACCGCCTTGCCGTTTCTGTCGAAGTTACAATCCTTTACTCATTTGGGTGTCAAGAGCAGGTGTTTGGAAGGAACTCGGTGGGCCTCTGTAATTCGGACTCCGGCCACCTCCAAAGGACCCGGTTTGCGAATTCCCCCACCTTTATCTTTCCCTGGCGTTGAGCAAGATTCATGTCCAAGAGCACCTGAAAGACCCACGAGATTTCCATGGCATAAAGCTTTTGAGAGTCAAAGCCCCCTTCCTTACATGCTATTCCTACTGGTATCTGACGAAGTGAGTTTTGACCTTGGAAGTTTATACTCTGGAAATTTTGTGGAGCTTTTTGACTTTCAGAAATCTTGTGGGTCTTTCAGGGAGCTTTTTGACTCTCGGAAGCTTGTACCCTGGAACGAGTGTTCTCTCTAAGCTGAGTTAGTGTGAGCCGGCTCACAGTTTTTTAGCCTCCGGCTCACACATTTTTGTCTCGGCTCAGGAAGGGCGGCTCCAGAGCAAACTAATTTATGCAGTAGCCAAATTGCTCGCTCACAACTTTAATGCCAGCCGCTCACAAAGTAGAATTTCTGCTCACAAGACTCCACAGCTTAGAGGGAGTATTGCCTGGAACTTTCGTGGATCTTTAAGCAAGGTTTTTGACCCTCAAAAATCTTGTGGGAGCTTTTGGACTGTCAGAAATCTTGTGGGTCTCCAAGGGAGATTTCTGACTCCCAGACTTTCAGAAATCTTGTGGCTCTTTAAGGGAGATTTCTGAACCTGAGAAATCTTGTGGGTCTCCAAGGGAGATTTCTGAACTTGAGAAATCTTTTGGGTCTCCAGGGGAGATTTCTGACTCTCAGACTTTCAGAAGTCTTGTGGATCTTTAAGGTGCCGCTGGACTCCCATCTTGCTTTTCTGCCGTAGACCGACAGGGCTGCCCACCTGAAACTATTTCCCTGGAGCTGTTCTTCCTGACTGCTATTCTCACACCTTGCCATGGTGCCTGTTGTGGTCCGAAGAGCCTCATCCCTCCCTCCCCCAGTCCCCGTGGGCCTGGATGCCCACCATAGGTGTGTGTGGGACCAAGGTGACCAATGCACCCAGCCCCTCTCCCCCTGCGGATACCTCAGAGGGTCTCCAGCTGGGCAGGGTAGCCGGGATGTCGCCTCCTGGCCCGCTCCCCCGTTCTCTCCCCCCCTCACCTTCGAAGGCCTGGCCAGCGGGATCTCCCAGCTCGGGCCCCCCTCGGGGCTCGTCGGCCTGCATCTTGGGGAAGCAGTCGCGGGGGCTCCTCTTCTCCGCCTCCTCCACCGGCCTAGCGGCGCCGCCGGCCTCCTCCGGGGCTTGGAAGGCGCCCAGCAGCGGGTCCTCCTTGGTGAATCCCAGGATGGCCTCGATGCTGTGGAGCCGCGACGGGTTCCCCCCGGGGCTCCTGACCAAGTGTCCGGCGAGGGAGAAGCTGCCGTCGGTCATGTTCAGGAGGGAGTTCTGCTGCAGGTGCATGGAGGAGGCCTGGACGGGCGTCGGGGGAGCGGCGGCGGCGGCGGCGGCAGCAGCAGCAGGGGCCTCCAACCTACCTTCCCGGGCTCTCTCCCCGAGGGCAGGGCGCCTCTGCAAGCCCCGGAGCCTTCCGACGGCCGCAGGGAAGGATCTGGCGCAGCCCCGGCCGGCCGACGGCTCCCCCCACCCCCTTCGGCTGTCAGTGGGCGGCAGCAGCAGCAGCAGTCCTCCTCGACTCTGAGCTAAGCCGCGGCCGGGCCGTCTCCTTCCGAGAGACAAGCTGGATTGGCCTGGAAGAGCCGCGGATCAGCCGTCCAGCGCTGACCTCTCTCCCGGCACAGGAGGAGGCTCGGCCGCAGCGACGGCCTCCCTCGACGTGGCGGCGGCCGGTGTGCCTGGAGGGAGGGGTGGGGGGCGGCAATGCCTTGGCCCGGCCCTCCTCGCTGGTGGTGGCTCCCGATCCGGAGGGCCCGCTGCAGCTCCGGCTGGGGGCTTTGTGCGACGTGGGGGCCGGAGAGCAGCGGAGTTAATGGAGCCTCCCCCACCCCCTTTCGGGCTCTTCCCTCGGTCCTGCGAGCTGCCCCAAGGACCGCCCCCTCGGGGGTGAAATTGACACGCGGAAATTAACCAGCCCGAAGAGTGGGGAGGGGGAAGGCCGGTGGCTGGCTGGGGAAGGGGGGGCGTGTTTGCCAAGAAATAATCCCCCCCCCCCTACACACACACACACTTTATGGGCGAGGAGAATCGAGAGTGACTCCCGTCTGAGGGGAGAGAAAGTAAAACCAGAAAACCGATTTCCCGAGGAGGGTCTGCGAGAGATACCCATTGGAGCAATGCTCCCTCTAAGCTGTGGAGTCTTGTGAGCAACAATTCCACTTTGTGAGCTACTGGCATTAAAGTCGTGAGCGAGAGATTTGGCTGCTGCATAAATTACTTTGCTCTGGAGCCCTCCTTCCTGAGCTGAGACAAACAGGTGTGAGCCGGAGGCTGGAAAACCGCGAGCTAGCTCACACTAGACGGAACACTGCACCGGAGGCACAAGTCGATTGTCCGAAGAAACTGGTTGAGGCACCACGCGGACTTCGTGCCAAGTTTCTTTCTCGAGAAAAATCGAATGGGATTGAACGGTTTTTAAAACTGAACTGTTTTTACATGACTTTATGATAAATGTAACCGTTATTTATGCACCCACTTTTATGTAAACCGCCCTGAGCCTGCCCCGGGCGGGGTATAAAATAAATAAATAAATAAAAACAATAATTAAAAAAATAATCGGTTTTCTTTTGGGGGGGGGGAAGAGGTGACTGTATTTCTTGAGACGACTTTTGCCAAGAGAAGCTATCCGGATTCTTGCCCGCATGAGCGAATCGGACTAAGATCCACAAAATTACTGTGGACTATTAAGGAACTGTGGTCTTTACTACTGTATATGGTTTGCTGTAAATTGAATCCTGCTCGGAAATCTTGCATCATCGAATGTGTTTTCTTTACATTTATACTTTGCTTCAGCTTTTTTGTTTTTGTTTTTTTTAAATACCTGGTTGGTTCTGCAACCCTGATGCTATTGCATCGGTTTGTTGAATGCCCCATCTGGTTGACTGGCTCCGTGTAATCCGCCTGAAGTCCCACCAGTAAGAAAGGCGGACTACAATCAAGGCAAATAAATAAAACATACAAACAAATTAAGACCCGAAATTAACGGGAAACAGATGATAGAAGCTGCTTCGCTCTAAGCTAAGCAGACTCGTTTGGGAGAGCTTCAAAAAGCTCCCTAGAAACGAATTACCCGCCTTTGCAACAACAACAAAAAAATTGGTTTCCAGCTAGACCAAAGTGGTTGAGAAGAGCTCTGCCGCATCCCAGCAACGGTCCATCTAGTCCAGCATCCTGTCTCACACAGTGACTGACTAACCAGTTGCCCCCAAGGACTACCGAGGGCGAGAAGTTTTCCAGCGCAATTCGGTGCCGTGCTTTTCCCTGGGAAACGTCTAAGAACATAAGAGAAGCCAATGTTGGATCAGGCCAAGAAGAGAGAAGAGATTGGATTTATACCCCGCCCTTCACTTGGAGTCTCAGAGCGGCTTACAAACTCCTTTCCCTTTTCCTCCCCACAACAGACACCCTGTGAGGTGGGTGGGGCTGAGAGAACTCTGACACAAACTGCTCTTTGTGCCAGAGCTTGTGACTGACCCAAGGTCACATCAGCAGGTGCAAGTGGAGGAGTGGGGAATCAAACTCGGTTCTCCCAGATTAGAGTCTGCACACTTAACCACTACACCAAACTGGCTCTCCTCGCTGGTGGCCCATCCAGTCCAACACTCTGTCACACAGTGGCCAAAAATTAATGTGGCGCCTTAAGCAGAACAAAATTATTCCCAGCATAAAGGTTCCTGGGTCACAATTAGTGTTCCCTCTAAGCTGAGTTAGTGTGAGCTAGCTCACAGGTTTTTAGCCTCCAGCCCACACATTTTTGTCCTAGCTCAGGAAGGATGGCTCCAGAGCTAACTAATTTCTGCGGCTGCCAAATCACTCGCTCACAACTTTAATGCCAGTAGCTCACAAAGTGGAGTTTTTGCTCACAAGACTCCACAGCTTAGAGGGTGCATCACAATCTATTTTATCAGCTGTGGCTCAAGAAAGTTTGTACTGGAATAAATTTTGAACAAAGCGTGAGTCCAGTGGCACCTTTGACCAGCTGTGTTTAATTCTGGGTATAAGCTTTCGTCCATGCACACTTCACTAGGATCTGAAGAAGTGTACTTTGCACGCGAAAGCTTATACCCAGAATTAAACTTGGTTGGTCTTAAAAGTGCCACTGGACTCACGCTTTGTTCTGTTGCTTCAGACCAACACAGCTAGCCACCTGGGCAATGTTCCCTCTAAGCTGTGGAGTCTTGCGAGCAAAAATTCTATTTTGTGAGCTACCAGCATCAAAGTTGTGAGCAAGTGATTTGGCTGCTGCATAAATCAGTTTGCTCTGGAGCCCTCCTTCCTGAGCTAAGACAAAAATGTGTGAGCCGGAGGCTAAAAAACTGAGCTAGCTCACACTAACTCAGCTTAGAGGGAACACTGCACCTGGGATAAATTTAGTTAGCCTTTAAGGTGACACTGGACTCCTTTTTATCCAGCGCAGGCTTAACTCCAGGAAGTCCATTGATGGTTTAATCAATGGAGTAACTCTGCATAGGATGGCACAGTCTGCCTTTTTTGGACAGTACAGCCCTAAAGGAATTTGAGAAACAGACTGGAAGGAGAGATTGCTGAATTACAAGTTATTACAACACTCAGGACAATGGAACCCCCAGGGCTTAACAGAGATCTGGAGTTCTCATCTTCCTACACATGCTGAGTCATTCAGTTCTCTCCTGTACCCCGAATTAAACTTTGTTGGTTTTGAAGGTGCCAATAGACTCAAACTTAGTTCTCAGGTCTGTTTGTTATCTCTTTTATCTGTATGCTAATTTGCTGCTATCCACGAGTTTTACCAACTGCCTTAATCCAATTTTAGGCCCCGTCACACAGCAAAGTTGCCGTGGGAGAGGCACGGATGGTGGGCAGATTATCCAGGCCGATCACACCCCAACATCTGGGAAGTGGAGCGCACCTGTGGCCTACCGCCGACAATGCGCCTTAAAAAACTAGTACCTCCAAGGTACTAGTAAACGTTTGCCACAGGCTGCCTCCAGACTCCCGTGGTGTGATTGTACTGGCGCACGGCATTCCCCTCCAATCCCTTGTTTACCCGCTGGCACCGAAGGAAGGACCCATGGTGTGCCGCAGGCGCATCTGATCGCGTAATCGCGGATCAAACTGCGCCGGGGCAATTAGCCACGCCTCCCCCCCCCCATATCCGGCCTGTGTGATGGGGCCATTGTTATATTGATCGCTCAGTTATTTATTCATCTTGACTCTAACTAGCCCTTCCTAGCAACTCCCCCCCCCCACACCCCTATATGTAAGGCTTGAGGAAGTCTGTTTCAATGTATCTGAAGAAGTGTGCATGCATGCCAAGCTGATACTTTGAATAAAACTTTGTTGGTCTTAAAGGTGCCACTGGACTCAAACTTTGTTCTAGAGACAGGGCCGGATTTAGACTTGCTGAGGCCCTAAGCTATACAAAACCCAGAGGCCCCCTACTGTTTTAAATTACATCAGCTGGTCTCAGAAAAATTTAAAATATATACGCCTTTTTAATATTTGAAATCATTTTTTATATTGTGTTTTTATTTGAGGCCCTAAGCTGTAGCTTATTTAGCTTATGCGTAAATCCAGCACTGTCTAGAGAGTTACGCTGTTCTAAACCCATTGAAGTCGATGGCCCTAGAAGGGTGTGTAACTCTGTTTAGGATCGCGCTGTCCTTCAATAAAGGTAAAGGGATAACCACAACGAACGGCGATAGGGAAGAGTGAGGAGGGGGACCGAACTGGTCTCTGGAAGAATGGCTGCATCCTTAACGCCTGGCGCGCATCTGAAAATCCTCGCCCCTTGCTCTGTAAATCAAAGATTACCCCTGTGAGGACCTGGATGGGCCCGACTATCTCGGGAGCTAAGCAGGGCCAGTCCTGGTTTGTATTTGGATGGGAGACTACCAAGCCCAACGCCAGAGGCCGGCAAAGGCAAAGCATCTCTCACCTGGAAACAGGAAATCCGCTGTGGCTGGCACCCACCCAGGCACTCCCTGTCCCCTTAGCGCCGGCGAGTTCTATAGTTTGGGGACTGATCCTAAATACAGAGACAAGCGGATCCCGAACGAAACGCCGTGAAACTTGGCCACAGGCTACAGCAACAAGACGATTGTACCCGGTCAGCAAAACCAGTTTTACCCTCCCCGGCCATGGGACGCCCAGCCGATTCCACGGCCATGCCGCCCCCTCGCCTTCGTCGGAGCTGCGTGGAGCCAACGAGGAGCGGTCGCTTATTCCTCGCAAAGAGCACCGTTGGCACCGAATCGCCAATAAGCCTCACGCCTTGTTTTTTGTTAGGGATTCTTAATTTTAAAGTAAATCAGCAGGGTATTAAAGAGGCAGAGTCCATGGTGTGCTTAAAAGAATAAAAGTTTACTACAACCTAGCATGGGGAAAAAGTACACGGGATGTGAAATAACAAAGAGCTTATATGCCTACATCCTTACAGCTAGACCGAAAATGGCAGAAGAGGCGAAGACTAACTTCTTCTTGCTCAGAACAGAGAACCACAAGACGGGAAGAGAAGCCATAAAATGCTAATACTTGGCACTTTGGTCTCCAATCAGAACAACAAACTAGATCTGAAATTGCCGGGCTTTCTAACTGTCTAAAACAGATTGGCTACAAACAAACATGTGACTTAACAAACATAATTAACCCAGTAAATACTGAAAAGTGTTTTAAGTTGTAACATCCAACATTTTTCCAGCCCTCTGATGCTCTTGGCAAATCCTGTGGAATATGTGCCTCCATCAATTTGTAGTCAAGAAATCCCTTGCTTTCATTCTCGTCTGTCTGTCTGTCTGTCTACTGTCTCCGCCTGATAGAGCGGGGGCACTTTAAAAAAATTAAATTGGTATTTTTTTTTTATAGTCCGCCTTTCTGACTTGGACTCAAGGCGGATTGCACAGAGCGAGTCAAATACAACCAGCAGGAAGGGGCGTCCAATCCACAGCGCAGTAGCCTTCGGGGCTGCAGAGCCAACCAGAAGTCTCACGCAGAGCTGAAGCCAAGCGTCCAGCCTTAAATGATCCGGCACGCTGAATGATGCAAACATCCCGTTGTAGCAGGATCCTCCTTTCCTCACGCTCCCCGCGGTCCCATACCGCCCCCCCCCCGGGTACCGAATAAGTGGTCCAGGGCGGTACCTGTGCGAGTCATTCCGTACAGCGCAGCTCTAGTTTGCCTGCCTAGAGAAGCTGTCTTGAAAAGTGGGGGGGGGTTGCTGGAAGCCGCAGCTCCGACCCCGGCGGCAGGCCTTTCTCCAGAGGGATGCTGCTCAGCCGGGAGGGAACTGCGGGGCTCTGGCTCTGGAGAGGTGCCGGGACTCACCCAGCCTTCCTGGGACACCATCAGACAGATGCGAGGGACTCTGGGCACGTGCAAAGGGCGCTTCCTCCTCGCACAGAGCCTCGTCCAGGCCGGCGCTCCTGGGGATCAGAGTGCTCTCGGCGTCTCCCCACGAATCCGGGCTCCAGTTTCGGGAGAGAGAGGATGGTTCCGATCAGGAGAAGGAAGGGCCTGAGGGATGGGGACGAGGGAACACAGATCTACTCGGAAGTAGGCCCCATTCGATTAACAGGGGCTGGATCCCACCCAGGACAGTTGTTTTAGAGCTGCAGCGCTGGGCTCCAGGGGGGCCATTTCTCCCTCCAGTCCCAGCTTGCTTTAAACTGAAACAGATCTTGGGAGACCCGGATCATGGGATGAGGGTCTGTTAAAAAGGTAAAGGTTCCCTTGCTCAAAAGCCAGTCGAATCCGACTCTAGGGTTGCGGTGCTCATCTCCATTTCAAAGCCGAAGAGCCAACACTGTCCGAAGACGTTTCTGTGCTCATGTGGCCGGCATGACTAAACACAGAGGCGCACGGAACGCTGTTACCTTCCCACCGAAGTGGTACCTATTTATCTACTTGCAATTTCTTGCTTTCGAACTGCTAGGTTGGCAGGAACTGGAACTAGAGACGGGAGCTCACTCCATCACGTGGCACCCGGGTCTCGAACTGCTGAACTACTGACCTTCCACAGCCTGCAGTTCAGCATCTTAACCACTTGAGCCACCGCAGCTCCGGGGGTCTGTTAGTGGGGAGGAAATCGCACTCTGCACGTGCTCAGAATCTTTGGGGTCTTGGATTATTAGTCGGTGTACCCTAGGAGAGTGGCTGGGGGTGCTGGATCCCCGCCTGAGTGAGCAGAAGAAGAAGTGGGAAGGGAAAACTCAGCAGCTGCAGTGCTGGTGTAAATGACAAGGAGGTTTTTAATTGGGGGGGCTGAGGAGGTGCTTTGGAGGGTGGGCTCAATGCCATTACACCCATGCAGGTCCCTCCCCCCTCCCCAAATCTCCAGGCATTTCCCAACCTGGAGTTGGCAACTCTACCCAGCAATATGGTTGCCAGGTCTCCCACTATGGTGGGATGCCTCCAACTGGCAACTCCTGCAACCTCTCTGAGCAGTGGGGGGAGGAGAAAAGGGGTCACAGGCAATGTTCCCCCTAAGCTGTGGAGTCTTGTGAGCAAAAATTCTACTTTGTGAGCTACTGGCATTAAAGTTCTGAGCAAGTGATTTGGCTACTGCATAAATTAGTTTGCTCTGGAGCCATCCTTCCTGAGCTAAGACAAAAATCTGTGAGCCGGAGGCTAAAAAACTGTGAGCTAGCTCACTCTAACTCAGCTTAGAGGGAACACTGGTCACAGGTCAAATCCAGAAGTGTAGTTTCTAGAAATTCATAGAGCTACTTCACACCACTTCTGGGCTTTATGGGAAGTGACATCATCTTACATGTCATGTGGTGCACCCACATGTCACTTTCCCCCAAGCCCCTGCCTGTTGTCAGGCCTGGCAATCCCACCTGGCAACCAGTGGATGATGGGGTGGGGTGGGGAGATGGGGGGGGGCACAGCTGGTGACAACATGATGTCACTTCCAGGGAAAAACAGAAATGATATCACACCTATCTAGGAAGCACTGGAAACTTTATGATAAAACCATAGAGTTTCTGGTGATTCCTAGATAGGACAGATGTCATTTCTGGGTTTTCTCTAGAAGTAATGACATACTGTTAGCCTGACAGCTGTTTTTGTTGTTGTCATTGATATATATCTTCTGCCGTGGCTTAGAATGGCAGCTCAAAACAGGACCTGGCTGCAGGTAATTCCCCACCCCCTCTGGGACCTTGAGGGCCCTGGGCTCTTAACCTGATGGTTATACCATAGAACTGGCAGGAATATTTCCTGGGAAAGAGACCTGCCCTGCAATTAGCAGATTTCTCCCCTCTGACTTCCTGTTTATTTGTTTTTGCATCATTGTCTTTTATTCGGGTTGTGTAGGGTTGCCAACTCCAGGTTGGGAAATTCCTGGCAATTTGGGGAAAGATCCTGGGAACAGCAGAGTCTGATGTGATGCCATAGAGTTCACCCTCCAAAACTGCCATATTCTCCTGGGGAACTGATCTCTGCAGTCTGGAGACCGGTTGTAATTCTGGGAGATGATCTTCAGGCCCCACCTGGAGGCCGGCAAGGCTATTCTGGGTCCCCATTTGGGGAGCAAAATAAAACAAAATGCAGAAATGCAGCCGTGGAACCTTCCCCCTGGTTTATGAGGGGGGAGAATATCCCCTGTTGTCTTTAGCAAAGTCGCAGGAACTGAGGCAGTCCAAAAAAGTGGCAAGCGCATTTCCCTTTGCCGTTTCCAGCTGAACCAATACGTTGACTGGGTGTGGGGTTCACACGCCTCCTCCCCCTCCTCCCATTTCTCCCGAGAAGGCGGGATCTTTTTTTGGGGGGGGGGCCTTTCATGCTATAAAGCTATATTAATGCAATCCTTCTCTACTTGCTTTCTAATTAGCCTAATTGAATTCACAGTGCTTAAAAGTGGGCACCCAAGACGTTTAGCTTGATGGGATGACGGCTTTGAGCTCCGGGGATCCTATTAGCTGTGAGAGGAATGCAATTCCCAGGGAGGGCTGCGGTTTCTACAACAGCAACAGTTCTCACGTCAAGGGCCCTGGTAAGCTGTCCCCCCCGCCCCGCCGCCCCTCCTGAGCTCTGCGCAGCTTCACAGTTAGAACATAGGAAGAGCCCTGCTGGACTAAACCACCGGGCCGTCTAGTCTTACACATAGGTTTGTCAGCCTCCAAGTGACCCATGAACACACGAAACTGCCTTATGCTGAATCAGACCATCGGTCCATCCAGTATTGTCTCCTCGGACTGGCAGCCGCCCTCCAGGGTCTCAGGCTGATACACAAATCCGTGCCTGCGTGACCCCTTAGCCGTACTGGAATCACACAGTCGGAATCCAAAGAGTTAGATGAATATCTGTTTGATGCATTGACAACGGGGACACACACACACCCAAGTGGGCACCACAAATGAAATAAAAAATTGGGAGTCGGGGGGCCTCGGCAGTCAGTCAGGGGGCCAGGCCCCAAGATGCCCCACTGTAGCCACGGGCCTGCTCTCCCCCCCAGATCTCCAGGATTTCCCAACCCAGAGTGGGCAAGAGTGATCCCACAGGCTCACACGCTTGCTGTTGCTCCCTCAAGCATTGCGGCAGCTGTTTTGGCAGGAGGCAGAAGGGTTCATTCAGTATTCAAGCGATCCTTAAATATTGCGAGGACAGCGGGCTGTGGAGTTGGTGGGCAGAGTGAGTCGACATACCTCTAGCTGAAAAATAAGAGGGATGGGTGTTGGGTATTACAAGTTGAAAACACTCGGTATATCTGGGGTTAATTTTTTTTTTATGTTACTCACAGGAAGTCACATGTTTCTCATGTAACCAATGTTCTTTAGATGTGGGTTGCCCAGGAATTTTCTCCCTGATCCAGGAATTTGATTGGGACTAAAGTGTCAAGGTGTATTACCATTTTATGGCTTCTCTTCCCGTCTTTGTTTGGTGTTCTGAAGAACAAGAGCAGCCACAATCTCCTCTCTTCTAGTTTTGTCTTTGTAGAGTAAGGATGTAGCCGATTATGCTCTTTTGTTATTTTCATCCCAGTTACTCTTTCCCATGCTAGAATTTAGTAAAAACGTTATATTTTAATCACACATGGACTCTGAGTCTGAACTATTTTACTCGGGCTCTGCTGGACTATCTTATCTCTCTGCTAAATACCATTTTTTCAATATCTCACTACCACCCAACAAAGGTTATGGGGAAAACTTTGCTGGCTTAATTTCTGCTGTCAGGTTGTTAAAAATAGCCACTATTTAATAAAGGGCAGGAGGGTCAGCAAGCTTTTATAAAGGTAGGGTATCCATCATCTGGGATTTCTTTTCCGATCCAGCCCTTCTGTTTTTATTGTCTAACACCAGGGCGCCACTGAAATAGCTGTGATGTAGTTGTTGTTTGCCATCGTCTAAGGGTTAAGTTTATAGTTTTATCTTGATTTTATTGTTTTAACCTAGTGTTATAACCTGCCCTGAGCCCGCTTGCGGGAAGGGCGGGATGGAAATTGAATTAGATAAATTAAATAAATAATTAAAGGGGCAAGCGAGGCCAACATTCAGAACCGGAGATCAGCAAGGTATAAGAAATCCCATTTGCACAGCTGAAACTGTACAATTGAATGTTATTGATAACTGGCACCAGTGTTCCCTCTAAACTAAGTTAGTGTGAACCAGTTCAGTTTTTTACCCTCCGGCTCACACATTTTTGTCTTAGCTCAGAAAGGAGGGCTCCAGCCCAGAACAAACTAATTTATGCAGTAGCCAAATCACCTGCCTGCTCACAACTTTAACACTGGCAGCTCACAAAGTAGATTTTTTGCTCACAGGACTCCACAGCTTAGAAGGAACATTGACTGGCACGTTGATTAATAGTCCATAAAGTCTCCACAGCTCAAACACTGGTTGTTGTGAATCCTTTATTAGGAAAGGGCACACGTGAGGGCTCACAAAAGGTGATAAATATCTACTGGAGCACGGTGTGCAATTGTTTGGGTGCATTGGCATAAATCTGTGTATGGTTCACACCTCTATTGGCAATTGTTCCCCTCTATCAGTTCCCTTCCTGTAAAGCATCAGTAAGAAGCTTTCTGGTCCCATAAAAACCTTTGTTTTCACAAACTAGTCCTTCCATCACCCCACCCACCCCTCCAATATGTGTGTGTTAAGTGTGGTCAAGTCGCTTCTGACTTATGATAATCCTATGAATTAATGTCCTCTAATGTGTTCTAATGGGGCCGCGGTGGCTCAGTGGTTAAGACACTAAGCTGCAGACTGGAAGGTTGGTAGGTGTGTGACAGAATCTCTGTGCTGTGTGACAGAATCTCTGGTCCCAGCTCCTGCCAGCCTAGCAGTTCGAAAGCAGGAAATGGCAAGTAGATAAATAGGTACCGCTTTGGTGGGAAGGTAATAGCATTCCATGCGCCTCGGCATTTAGTCATGCCAGCAACATGACCATGGAAATGTCATTGGACAGTGCTGGCTCTTCGGCTTGGAAATGGAGATGAGCATCGCCCCCTAGAGTCGGATTCGACTGGCTTTCGAGCAAGGGAAACCTTTACCTTTAATGTGTTCTATCATTAGCAGCCATGCTCATATTTTGCAAACTGAGGGCCTTTGTGGCTTCCTTGACTGAGTCAATCTGTCTCATGTTGGGTCTTCCTCTTTTCCTTCAGCTTTTCCTAGCATTTATTGTCCTTTCCAGTGGCTCTTGTCTTCACATAATGTGGCCAAAGTACAATAGCCTCAGTTTACCCATTTTACCTTCTAGGGCAGTGATGGCGAACCTTTTAGAGACTGAGTGTCCAAACTGTGACCCAAAACCCACTTATTTATCGCAAAGTGCCAACACGGCAATTTAACCTGAATACTGAGGTTTTACTTTAGAAAAAACAACTCATACATTAACTTAAGATGATCCAAACAAAATAAGGAAAGCAATCCCAAATGCTTTCATTTACTTGAAAGTATTTGGCAGAGAATTTGACACCTAAAAGATGGTCTGGGCCTGGTTGGGGCGATGGCACGCGTGCCCACAGAGAGGGCTCTGAGTGCCACCTCTGGCACCCGTGCCATAGGTCCGCCACCACTGTTCTAGGGAGAGTTTAGGCTTGATTTGATCTTGAACCCACCTATTTGTATTTTTTGGCAGTCCACGGTATTCATAACACTCCACTATACCTTAATATTAAAAATTCATTTTCTTTTAAAAACAGCCACACATGGCTCTTGAGGCACAGGTTGCAGACACCTGCCTCAGAGGATTGCCACTTTCTTCTCTAGAGGCTGGGAACAGGCAGAAATTCAACAGGTACAGCATCCTATTACATCTCTGTACCATAGAGAGTTGCTCTTGTTGTGTATCTGCCTGCTACATGGTTATTGACAGAGAGTCTTTTAGGAAAACATAAGAACATAAGAAGAACTCTGTTGGACCAGACCAGTAGTCTCACACAGTGGCCAACGAGTTCTTCTGGATGCCCAACAACAGGGCATAGATGCCGAGGCCTTCCCCTGATGTTGCCTCCTGGCTCTGGGATTCAGAGGTTTAGTGCCTCTGAATGTGGAGGTTCCCCTCAGTCACCATAGCTAGTAGCCATTGATAGACTTATTCTCCATGAATCTATCTAATCCCTATATATGAGTCCTTCCTATCTATCACCCCGGGCTTAATTAAACTTAATGGCTACACATAAAAAAAATCTCCCATCTTTTTTTTTAAATAGTAGACGGATGTGGCTACGTGTCTGACCTTGTCAATGTGCATATAATGCAACTTTGAGCAAGAAGTCCCCCCTCCACAGTCCTTATAATTATATTTCAGACCTGTTAACTCCCATCAATTCTTAAATTTGATGGGATCCTACTAATCACTTGTTTGGTGATTCTGATGGTACTTTCTCCTTTGACCCTTTAAACCAGGAAAACGCTGATCCTATATCTGCTGACGAATTTAATTAGCTCCTTTAAACCACCAGATGCTTTCAATAAGATTTTCAAGATGTTCCTGTCACATTTTAATTCAAAGGTCAAGAGCTTTAGACTTGTTTGGTATGGTATTTTAGATACGGCACTTTGCTTTATCAAATAATGCAAAGGTAGGTCTACATAGAAATCTCCCTGTATGTTAAATAATATAGAAATTGCTGTCCTAAGAGGATTTACATGTTTTCAAGTCGGTTGCCTTCCATGGACTTAGAAGGATATCATTCTGTTGAGGATCGGGTTGTAAGTCCGTTTCCCCAGGCCAGAGTGAACATTCTTTCTTGCCATGAGAAGAGCTTTTTGATATTTCTTAGATTAGAAACCTTAGTGGTTGTTAAATTGTATGAGTACTCCTGAAAAAAATTAAAAAGTGAATTTAGGCTCTGATCATGTCCAAAATCAGTGAGAGAGACATTGTTATTATTTATCAGATGATTGGGTGTGGACTTCCCTTGTTTCTGGATGTAATTGCTGTGAGACTGTTCAAAGATGATGTTAAACAGAGAATGCTCCAGTATGAAATTTTATCATAGATGCTAAAAAGAAGAAGAAGAAGAAGAAGAAGGATAAGAAGAAGAGGAGGAGGAGGTGGAGGAGGAGGAGGAGATTGGATTTATACCCCGCCCTTCACTTGGAGTCTTAGAGCAGCTTACAAACTCCTTTCCCTTCCCCTCCCCACAACAGACACCCGGTGAGGTGGGTGGGGCTGAGAGAACTCTGACACAAACTGCTCTTTCAGGAACAGCTGTGCCAGAGCTTGTAACTGACCCAAGGTCACATCAGCAGGTGCAAGTGGAGGAGTGGGGAATCAAACCCAGTTCTCCCAGATTAGAGTCTGCACACTTTTCAACTACACAATTGTAAGTGAGACTGTGCAGGGGTAGGGCATCTGCTTGACATACAGAAGGTCCCAGATTCAACCTCTGGCATCTCAAGACCAGGTAGCAGGTGATGCGGAAGACCTCTGCTTAGGACCATGGAGTGCCGCTGCCAGTCAGAGTAGACAATATTGACTTGGGTAGACCAAGGGACCTGACTCAGCAGAAGGCAGCTTTATGAATTTATATGATTGTCTTCAGATTACATGTATTGATTGGAGCATGTTTACACTGCTTAGGAATCCAAAGCAATTTACATAAAATTACAGATTCATTTAAAGAGATTTGACACCTGGGCTGGTCTTTTCCAACAAGTTGCCTTCCTAGGCTGTGAGCCAGGAGGAGCCCTTTGGTTTGTGCCTCGGGCCAGCCCTACCCAGGCTAAGTACATTAAAGAAGAATGCAGGCTCCGCTCAGATAGAACGCAGCGTCTGCTAGGTTGCTGCCAGCGGGGCCTTCTCACTTTCTCCCATGCCAGAGAAATCATTATATGGAGATTTTGGCAGCCCTTTTGTTGTATCTTTTGGAATAATTTGAGAAACAATCTGCTTTTGCCATCACTGATGTAATCAGATGCAGATGCTGCTGCTTTGTATAGTCAAATACAAAACAGGAAGTGAATGCAATTTTTGTTAAAATGTTTGAAAATGTTGATTAACACACAGGAAAGGGCTGTTGTGTGTTAATCAAAGCTTCCAATGAGCAAAGACATATTTTGTCCTGTCTTTACCAGAGAGATTCTGGAAATTCCTAGAACATTGTGGGCAGCTATGACATCACTTCCAGGTTTCTGCTGGAAGTGATGTTGCAACACGGGTTTTTCAAGGATCCTGTCCCTCCAAGTCTCTCACTAGTTGCAAGGGCCAGTGAAAAGTACTGAGAAGCGTTGAGTGATTTCAGCAAAGTACTTTTATTCGGAAGGGAGAAGACAAGGAAAGCCGGCTCGCAGGCCGGTTTATATGCTCAGAAAACCCACCACCAAAACACACCCACTACTTCCCTATAGGCTATGTACAGTAGCCGAGAGTCCCATAGGCTCTCGGCTGCGGACCCGGCCCTCTGATAGGTGCGGGCTAGGATCCGCTCGGCTATTGTTCTCTGGGAGTGAAGCTACAGGACTCTGCATGACCGCATGGCCCAACGGTCGCGCCCGTGGTCATGGCGGAGTACATTACAGCCAGGCTGGTAACCCTATCTGGGTCACAACCCATAGTTTGAGACCCACTGTGCTAGAGCAATCTCACACTCTAGAGTGAATCTCTTCATGCACAAAACCCATATCAGAGGATCAAAACTCCACGTTGAGAGCATGGCAGCAGGTATTAAAATATCAGCTATTCAATTGAATTTTCCTGATAAAGAATTATGATAAACTCTGATTCAGAAATGGGTTATCCTATCCCTTTAAGAGAGGCTTAATAGTATGCTATTTACTTGATGATGTCATTTACTTCCATACCATGAAAACCCCGCTGCCCTATAAGAACGGGGACAAGCGGGCCCTGGCAGAAGTTTGAGACAGTGTAGTGGGAGACCACGCTACTGAGACAGCTGGCCACCAAACCTGGGGGGGTTGTCCCCATCTTGGATGATTAATATAGGTATAGCACCGTATTATTGGGAGGTTTTATTGTGATTTTAAATGTTCTATTTATTATATACTGTATTGTATTTTGCACTCGGCATTGCCGCATGTGAGCTGCCCTAAGCCTTTGGGAGGGCGGGATATAAATCAAACTAATAAATAAATATATATAAATAAATAAATAAATTTCTACACATTAAGCCTCTGTTAAAGGTACAGGACCTTCTTTTCTAGAGGCCCACTGGCAACCCTAGGCAGGGTAGAAAACAAAAAACCCCAAGGGTCTCCTTTTGCCATAAAAGTTATGGAAGAACTGGTATTTTCCTCCTGAGTTTGTGTTTACCCCATTCGTAAAGTCTGCAATGATTTGATTTGCATGGGAAAATATCGCCTGAAGTTGTCATGAAGGCAACAACAAGATTTGTAAAGGACTTTTAAGGATTAGTTGATACTTGGAAACTCTTCTGGACTCTTAAGAGATTAGCAGCTCCTGCCTCGTTAATAAAATGGATAATTATAGTAAGGTGCCACTTAAGATAATAAATCTACTTGGCTGGGCGCTGTAGTATAAACAAAGCCGGCCGGTGCCCATCGGAGTCACTTTCATACATCTCCGCAGAGTGGGTTTGCCCTCTACAATGAGTAGAGCTGGATGCTGCTTTTGATTGCTAGGAAGGAGAAAACAGAGGCTGTGTGACAAGACAGCTTTGCCAGGGTGGTGTCTGATGGATATTTGGACACGTCTAAAGGTAAAGGTAAAGATTCCCTTGCTCGAAAGCCAGTCAAATCCGACTCTAGGGTTGCGGTGCTCATCTCCATTTCAAAGCCGAAGAGCCAGCGCTGTCCGAAGACATTTCCGTGGTCATGTGGCCGACATGACTAAACACCAAGGCGCACGGAACGCTGTTACCTTCCCACCGAAGCGGTACCCATTTATCTACTTGCAATGCATTGCTTTCAAACTGCTAGGTTGGCAGGAGCTGGAACTAGAGACGGGAGCTCACTCTGTCATGCGGCACACTCGGGTCTCGAACTGCTGAACTACCGACCTTCCACAGCCTGCAGTTCAGCGTCTTAACCACTTGAGCCACCGCAGCTCCTTGGACACGTCTACCAGGGATGAATTGTTCTGTGGTCATCTTAAGTCCTGGAATCTTTCCCCCGTCTAGACTTCCTTGCCTGCCCAAAGCTCCATTGCCCAACTAGGGTAGGGTTGCCAGTCTCCAGGTACAGCCTGGGGATCTCCTGCTTTTACAACTGATCTCCAGCTGACAGAGATCAGACCCCCTGGAGAAAATGGCTGCTTTGACGGGTAGACTCTATGGCGCATCGTACCCTGCTGAGGCCCCTCCCCTCCCAAACCCCGCCCTCTCCTGAATCCACCCCCAAAATCTCCAGGTATTTTCCAACCCAGACCTGGCAACCCTAAACTAGGGTTGCCAGCCTCCAGGTGGGACCTGGAGATCTCCTGGGATTACGTCTGATCTCTGGACAACAGAGATCAGTTCCCCTGGAGAAAAATGGCTGCTTTGGAGGGTGGATTATATGTAAATATACCCTGCTGAGGCCCCTCCCCTCTCCAAACCCTGCACTCTCCAGGCTCCACCCCCAAATCTCCAGGTATTTCCCAATTTGAAGCTGGCAACCCTCTGCTCAACTCAGCCACTTTCCTGGTCACCCAGATTCCAGACCATGCAACGTTTGTCTTGAAAAATGCCTCTCCTGGCTGCTTCCCAGCCTATGACCTTGAGTTCCACCGCCCTCCTTCCTTTCCAGAGACTTCTGCTTCCTGTAAATAGCTCTGGCCTTCATGCCTCCAAGAAGAGCCCCACGGTGCCACTGGTCTCCCTTCAAATCCCTCCTCAAACCCACCTCTTTAGTTAAAGACGTTGGCTTAACCACTTAATCTTTTATCCCCAGCTGCTATAAAGCTGAAGGATGCTTAACTCCAGATGCCCAGAGTCCTCTCGAGCCTCTCCCGTCCTTCCTTTTGGAATCAGTAGGGTTGCCAGCCTACAGGTGGGGCCTGGAGATCTCCCAGAATTACAACTGATCTCCATACAGAGATCAGTTCCCCTGGAGACAATGGCTACTTTGGAAGGTGGTCTCCAGGGATAGTTTTGGGCAGGAACGCACAGGAACGGCGTTCCGGCTGGCTTCAGAGTTGGCCACGGCCACTACAGCCAAAACCTCTTCATGTGTGACTACAGAGGGAAGACCTGGAGAGTGACCACCACCACCCAGCGACTTTGAGGCGGGCAGGCCAGGGGCCCCCTGGAAGGATCGGGGAGGCATTTAAATGTCTCCCCGTGCCTTCCCCGGCCTGTCCGACTTGCCTGGGCTTCCCACAGCCACGGGTCGCCCAGGCAAGCCAAGGGAAGGCATGGGGTGTGGCCTAATATGCTAATGAGCTGCGCTGTCAGGGGTGTGACCTAATATGCTAATGCATTTCTGATGTTGGGTGTGGCCTATTATACTAATGAGTTCCTGCTGGGCTTTTTCTACAAAAAAAGCCCTGGTGGTCTCTATGGCATTATACCTCTCTGACGTCTCTCCCAGCCCCAGAGCTATGGTGGGGCTTTTGGGGGCTCTGCCCCCTTTCTTAAAGGTGCAGCCCCACAAGAACGTCTGTGAATGTTTTCCCCAATCATTTTTAAACAACTTTAAAGGCATGCATGAACTCCTTTAAGCAGAGTGGGGTGCTGTAGCTGACTAATTCCCACACTGAGCAAGGGGGGTTGGAGTAGGTGACCTCTAGGACCCCTTCTGTGTCAAGAAACTGGTCTCCTTTAAGTTTTTCCACCTAAGTGTTAGCTTTCTTGACTATAGAAGTCATCACTCCCACCTGCCGGCTTGTTATCAGAATTGTTGCTTAGGCTGGCAGAAGTGGTTAACTTGCAGCAGCTGAGAACTGCTTTCTATTGGCTAAACGGCTTTTCTTTCTGGACCGAGAACTTCAGCCCCACCAGAAAAAAAAAGTGCCCCACAAGACAAACCCTGGCTACCGGCCTGGTTCCTTCCCTCCCCAAATCCCCCCTTCCCCAGGTTCCATCCCTCAGATCTCCAGAAATATCTCACCCTGACATTGGAACCCTATGTCCCTGGCCACTCCTGTATTGTGAACAAATTGGGACAGAGACTTTGCTTTGTCCGTATGTAGGCTGAGGCTCTGAGTTCCACTACAGCCCTGTTTGAAAGTTACAGTGAATATCAGTGTGTAAGAAGGAGCCAACATTCATTCAGATGACTAGAACAGATTACCAACTTGCCATTATTACCAACTTTGCGTGAGTGCAAAAATGGTGGTACTGCGTGGAGCTGTGGCCACTAAGGATACCATCCTGATGATGTCATCTGTTTCCTTGTTAGTTGTTGTGGAGAGCACTTATGTTGTACTGAATGTTTTTAAAATGCAGTTTTAATGTTTTATGTATTGGGCATTGGCCCCATCTGTACGCCGCCCTGAGCCCGTTCACGGGGAGGGCGGGTTATAAATTTAAATAAATAAATAAAAAATAATAATTCACTTTACAAATGAAATCATAGACCAGTCCCTGGATAAATATGGGGGATGTGGGCTCTTTTTGTAGCAGGAACTCCTTTGCATATTAGGCGACACACCCCTCATGTAGCCAATCCTCCAAGAGCTTACAGTAGCCCCTGAAAGAAGAACTCTGTAAGCTCTTGGAGGATTGGCTACATTAGGGGTGTGTCGCCTAATATGCAAAGGAGTTCCTGCTACAAAAAGAGCCCATATGTATGTTGACTGTGTCAGGAAGATTACTCGACACACATATAAAGAAGGCTGGCCCACACTAGATCTAGGGCGTTTTCGGTGGCAGCTCCTTCCTGGTGGAATGAGCTCCCGGAGGAGATCCGGGCCCTGCGGGACCTTGTGCAGTTCCGCAGGGCTTGCAAGACGGAGCTCTTCCACCAGGCCTTTGGGTAGGAGCCGCCGCCACTAACCTCGCTATACCATCTCTGATGTACCGTCCACCTATCAGACTCCATGGAGGTGGTTCAGTCTGACTGCTTTGGGGCGCTCCCACCATTAGACCGTGGGCCGCAAATATGAGCTGTTGAGCATCTTGTATAAAGGATAGATCGTAATAGATTTGAAGCACCAGTTTTATTGTATATGTAAAATTGTTTTATTGTTTTACTATTTTTTATATTGTTGTTAGCCGCCTTGAGCCTCTGGGCAGGGCGGGATAGAAATCGCAAAATAAAATAAAATAAAAATAAAAAATTATAATTTGTGAACAGGACCCATATTTATGTGTAATACATAGCTAATATCTAGTGTCAAATGTAATATTTCTGTGCATCTGATGAAATTAGCTCTGATTCGTGGAACCTTGTTAGTCTTTAAGATATCATTGAACTCCGGTTTTATTCTGCTACTACAGACTAATAACAGTTATCCATCCGGAATTATCCTTTTTATAAGAGCATATGAAGAGCTCTGCTGGAGCAGAGCAGTGGTCCATCTAGTCCAGCATCCTGTCTTATACAGTGGCCAACCAGTTCCCCTGCAGAGCCAATAACAGGGCATAGAGGCTGAGGCCTTCCTCTGATGTGGCCTCCTGACTCTGGGAGTCAGAGGATCAGTGCCTCTGAATGTGGAAGTTTCCCTCAGTCACCATGGCTAGTAGCCATTGATAGACATCCTCCGTGAATCTATCTAATCCCCCTTTAAAGCTATCTATTCCTGTGGCGAATCCCACATTTTAATCACTCTCTGTATCTTAGAGTCCCAGTGTGTACCTTTCTATGGCTGCCGTCACACACACTAAATAATCCCTCTTTCAATGCACCTTCAATGCACTTTCGAATTGGATTTTGCCAGTCCACACAGTAAAAATCCAGTTGGAAAGTGCATTGAAAGTGGATTATTTCGTGTGTGTGACCGCAACTATATATGTGCTTGAAACAGCAGGTTGCTTCTGGCTCTAGGAAAGCTTCAGTATGTTGCTTCTTCAAAAATCTTAGCTGCCCTAGGCTAAAATGTTCTAACCTTTTTCAGGGAGACGATCCGTGCACAATTCCTTGCTGGATTAGGCTTGGATTTTAATTTTAACTGCTTGAGAGTCATATTAGGGCAGGAGTCCCCAACCTTTTGGAGCCTGTGGGCAGTTTGGTGTAGTGGTTAAGTGTGCGGACTCTAATCTGGGAGAACCGGGTTTGATTCCCCACTCCTCCACTTGCACCTGGCTGGATGACCTTGGGCAAGCCGTAGTTCTGATAAGAGCTGTTCTTGAAAAAAAGAGGAGTTTCTGTCAAGAGCTCACTCAGCCCCACCGACCTCACAGGGTGCCTGTTGTGGGGAGGGAGAGGGAAAGGAGTTTGTAAGCTGCTCTGAGACTCCTTTGGGTAGTGAAGGGCGGGGTAGAAATCCAAGCTCTTCCTATTCTTCTTCCTTCTTTGGAATTCTGACACAAGGTGGTGGGCAAAACCACAAAAGGGCTGCTGCTGGAGGTGAAGCAATCCACAAAAGGGCTACCACAGGAGTTGGTTGCACGCACAAACACACACACACAGGAAGTCCAAGCACAGGGAGAAGAAGGATAATTTTTTAAAAAATACACTGGAAAAGTGGAGTGAAGGGGAATAAAACTGATACTGTGGTAGCAGCTGCTGCTGAAACCATGTTTTTTAAATCTGCCCAGCCCTCCTGGGCCACAACCCTCACTGCCCCCCACCCACTTTTTAAAAACACTTGGTGGACACCAGGAATGGTGTTGGTAGGCACCACAGTGCCCACGGGGTGCCCTGTATTAGAGAATCATTGCTAAAAAATCTGTGTAATAATTAGCAAACTTAACAAAAATGTCCCAAAGCAGATGCTAAGAAAAGCAGTTTAATACCAATACCTACAGTCCCCCCCCCTTCCCCTGATACTTCTGAATACCAGCAACATTCAACACATGCCCATGGACTGGCTTGGAACTCAAGACTAGCCATCTTTGTGACTGGCAGGGCAATTTGAAAAAAGGAGTCACAGACCTGTAGTTCTGACTGAGGCTGTTCCCACTTAACAGCTCCTCTCCCCTCCTCCTAGGAGATAGGTCGGGCTGGGTAGCCGTGTTAGTCTGTCTGTAAAGGTAAAGGTTCCCTTGCTCAAAAGCCAGTCGAATCCGATTCTAGGGTTGCGGTGCTCATCTCCGTTTCAAAGCCGAAGAGCCAGCGCTGTCTGAAGACGTTTCCGTGGTCATGTGGCCGGCATGACTAAACGCCAAGGCGCACGGAACGCTGTTACCTTCCCACCAAAGTGGTCCCTATTTATCTACTTGCAATTTCTTGCTTTCGAACTGCTAGGTTGGCAGGAGCTGGAACTAGAGATGGGAGCTCACTCTGTCATGCGGCACCCGGGTCTCGAACTGCTGAACTACTGACCTTCCACAGCCTGCAGTTCAGCGTCTTAACCACTTGAGCCACCGCAGCTCTGTCTGTCTGTAGCAGTAGAAAAGAGCAAGAGTCCAGAGCACCTTAAAGACTAACAAAATATATATGTGGCAGGGGATGAGCTTTTGTGACTCACAAAAGCTCCTACCCTGACACATATTTTGTTATTCTTTAAGGTGTTACTGGACTCTTGCTCTTCCCTCCCACTAGTTATTGGTACAATATTGGTTATTGGTACAATATTGGTACAATAACCAATTGGTATTGGTATCTGGCCCCGGTCACACAGGCCAAATAACGCGGGGGGGAGGCGGGGCTTTTTGCACCACCGTAATTAGAGCTGCCATAACGCGATCCCACGCATCAGCAGCACGCTACGGTTCCTTCCCTCCGCGCCTGCGCATCAACGAGGGGCCGGAGGGAAAAACCGCGGCCGGCGCAATCACACCGAGGGACTCCAGAGGCAGCCCGTGGCAAACCAGTTGCTAGTACCCCCGAGCAGGTAGTTTTTAATCGCGCATTTTCGGCGGTATGCCACAGGTTTGCCACGGGTGCGCTCCACTAACCAGATGTTGTGGTGTGATCGCACCCGGATAATACGCCTATATCTATTTGTTAATGGAGGAAAAATATGTCAAGCAAGAAGTACCAAGTATCATAGCAAGTAGTAGCGGCACTGCTATTGTCCTGGATTGTGATATCGACCATACCTTCCAGCCTTCATTCTGTACTGACTCAGAGCCTCAATTTGCCTCGGGCTACACAGGGAAGTGAGGGGAAGTTTAACCCTTCAGTCTCCTCTGTGTCTCACTGTTCAGGACAGGGTTCCCTTCTTGTTTTATTGGCATTTTAAAGGGAAATAAAGGGGTGTTTTAAAATAATATGCATTAAAAACCTGTCCAGGCTCCTAATTTCTCAAGAGCAGCATGACAGTAGCTGCCAGTTATCCTGGAAAGGAAATAAAATCTACCTTGGATAATTTTTTATCTATGAAAAATTACTATTGTCAGGGCTCTTTCTGTAGAAAAAGCCCAGCAGGAACTCATTAGCATAATAGGCCACACCCAACAGCAGGAACTCATTAGCATATTAGGCCACACCCCTGCCGTGCTCATTAGCACATTAGGCCGCACCCCCATGTCACCAGAAGTGTGGTCATCCAGCCACACCCACCTTTCGCTTCTTATTCTGTTTACCTTGTTTGTTGTCAAAACCCAGGGCTTTTTTTGTTGCAGGGACTCCTTTGCATGTTAGGCCACACCCCCCTAATGTAGCCAATCCTAATGAGTTTCTGCTGTTGGGTGTGGCCTATTATGCTAATGAGTTCCTGCTGGGCGTTCCTGTGCGTTCCTGCCTAAAAATAGCCCTGACTATTGTAAAGGCATGGATGAAGGACCAGAAAAACAAGTGGCCATCCTAAACACTGTAGAAGTTACAGATCTGAGAACCGTATGAAAAGTATTTTCAGATTTCACTTGAAAGCGGTATGCTGAGTAGAGTGAGTCATGTGGACCTTACCTCTCCAGTCCTTGCCCGTCTACACTGGCTTCTAGTTTGTTTCAGGTCCCAATTCAAGGTGCTGGTGTTGACCTTTAAAGTCCTATATGGCTTGGGGCCAGCAAACTTGAAAGACCACCTACTCCCATATGAACTTACCTGACCACTAAAGTCGTCGTCTGAGGCCTTGCTTCATATGCCCCCATCTTCTCAGCTTAGCTGGGTAGCAAGCTGAGGCATGGCCTTCTCTATCATGGCACCGCGGCTATGGAACTCTCTCCCTGGAGATGTTCATCTGACCCCTTCTGTCACTGTCTTCCGCCTGCAAATGAAGACTTTTTTTGTTTTGTCTGGCCTTCTCTCAATGATCTTTCCTCCCTCCTCTGTGTTTTAATTACTGTTTTTTCTGTGCTTTTTTACATATGTATTTGAGTTTTGGGTTTAACTGTTTTTATGATGTGCTTTCATAATGCTTTGTTTTAACCGACCTTAGTGTCTCTGACGGGGTAGAAAGCTGGGGTACAAATTTTGCAAATAAATAGAGTTACAGTTCTGTGCTTTTTGTGTGTGTGAAGCAATTGCCAACATTCAGTGTTCTGAAAGTACCTGGCATGTTTCCTTTTCATTCAATCCTTTCCTCTCAAAAACTCTACCGAATCTTTGGGGATAGTAAGACTGGACATTGATCTTTTACATCACAGCACTGACTCCTTTACTCTATTACAACTCTGCTCACTGGCCGGGGGGGGGGGAATGAAATCCCTCTTTATTACTGCTTAGCAAAGTCTGTATAAAGACATGGTCCCAAATTGCTTTAGTGTGTCAGTCATCTACGAAACCTCTGCTCTACTATCCCTAGTAAGAAACGTGATCCTTATTTTCAAAACTCAGGAAGCCAAAGCAGCTTGAGCAGCTGAAACAGTTTCCGCATAAGAACATAAGAGAAGTCATGTTGGATCAGGCCAGTGGCCCGTCTAGTTCAACACTCTGTGTCACACAGTGGCCAAAACCCAGGTACCACTGTCTGTGACTGTGAGGAGGTGAATCTTGTCTTACAGTTCATAACCTGAAAACATTTGGGGAGGACCAGTTCACACAACTCCAGCCACCGTCTTGGACGATGGGCTGCATTTTTAGAATCCCACTCCCTCCAACCCACCAACATTTTCCAATAAATACACTTCTTTTAAAAATTATTTGAGGGGGGGGGGAAATCCTCACAGAGGGGTAGCAAGTGAGTAGCCGCCCACACCGAGGGGGCCATTCGTACACAGATTTTAGAGAAGTCTCTGTTACATCACAGAACATTTCTCCTCAGCTGCCTGCTTCATTTCTGTGAAAGTCGCCTGGGCCTTTTCTTTGAGGGTGTCTAAGTCCATGTTCTGAATGTTCTGGAGCTGCCCCAGAATAGAATCCTTTTCTTCTTCTTCTCCTTGATCTTCGTCCACCATTTTCTGAAGGTCTTCTGGCAAGTCAACGTCATCGCCGCCCATCTGGATCTGAGTTTCATCCATTTCGCTCTGAGAGGTGGGGGGGGGGAGAGACAGGAGGACGAGAAGAACAGCACATTACAATGGTGTGTCTGCTTGATTAAGATTCTGTACCAAGAAAAATGGAATTCTGCGGCTGGCATAAATTATGCAGATTTGCCTGTTAAGCTCTTATTTTGCACAAATCGGCGCAGAATTGTGCTCTGCGCGTGGTTAGCTCAATATGGAAAGAAGAAGAAGAGGAGGAGGAGGAGGAGGAGGAGGAGGAGGAGAGTGGATTTATAACCTGCCCTTCACTAAATGAAGGAGTCTCAGAGTGGTTTACAGTCTCCTTCCCTTCCTCTCCCCACAGCAGACACCCTGTGAGGTAGGTGGGGCTGAGAGAGCTCCCTTGAGAACTGCCCTTGACAGAACAGCTCTCAGAGAACCTGTGACTGACCCAAGGTCACACTGGCAGCTTCATGCGGAGGACTGGGGAATCAAACCCGGTTCTCCCAGATTAGAGTCCGCCCTCCTAACCAATACACCAGTCTCGCTCTTAACCACTACACCAAAGGAACTGTGCTATTTACATAGCGCCATCCTCCTAAACAGGTCTGCTTGGAATCCTGTTCGGTTCTATTCAGTGGGCCTGAGGCGTATACGTCTTGCTTTCTTTTACTTTAAAACGCAGTCAAGGAGACAACACCAGGCTTCTTAATGCAAGGTTTTATTCCTCAGTCCTTTTACAGCCCCCGCCCTACTTTCTCCTCCTTTCTTCCTCATCCTCTGACTTCTTCCTTTCAGTATCGAAGGATCTAGTCTGCCCAGAAACAGACTACGGTCTCCTAATGGGGCAAACGTCTAAACATCAACATGAAATATGGTTGCCAACCTCCAGGTGGTGCCTGGAGCCTTCCTGGGATTACAACTGTTCTCCAGGCTTCACAGATCAGTTGCCCTGGAGAAAATGGACGCATTGGAGAGCGGGCCCTGCTGATATCCCTCCCCACCCTCAATCTCCAGGAATTTCCCAACCTGGAGTTGGCAACACTAGGCTACGGCCACTAAAACATAACGTACATCTGTCCCTGTAGGAGTCACGTCAGCTGATAACAGAAATCAAATAATTATATAAAGAACACTCAAATCAACAATCGCTCAGTTAAAAAAGAGAAAGTAGCAGGTGCTATTGTATATGTATTATTTATTTGCGTTCTTTATAGTTGCCTTTCTCACTTGGACTCAAGGCGGATTACACAGAGTGTGCCAGTACAATCAACAGGATGGGACCTTCGGTGTACAATGCAATGGGACTTCGGGGTGTAGAACCAAGCAGAAGTCTAAAAACAGAACTGAAGCAATGCATAAGTGTTAACATGACAAGCTAAATGATGCAGAAATGACATAGTAGGATCCTAGTAGCAAGTCAACCGCTTGCAAAACGGTGGGAGAAGAGAGGAATTGGCCATCCATTTTAAAACATACTTTAATTTCCTTTTTAAATTTGTATTTTGTGTTTTTATTCTGTGCTCTGCCTTGGGAGTTCAATTTGACTAGCAAGAGGACATCAAAATTCAATAATTCAGTTCACTGAAGCTGCCTGGCCTCTGTGCCGGTTGTTCATACTGTTAAAGGAACCACTGGATATATGAAGTTGCCTCATACCAGACGATTGGTCCACCTAGTTTTGTCCTGTCTCCCCAAAGCCTCAGCCCAAGAGTCTCTGCTGCTGTGCAAGATCCTTGAATGTGCAGCTGCCGCAACTGAAGCCAGGACCTTCTGCATGCAAAGCAGATGCTCTGACCACTAATCTGCAGCCCCTTGTCTTTATAGCCGTTAAGGCAGAGTTGCTTTATCCACTTGCACAGAAGAAATGCACCCCACCTGTAGCTTCACGGCCAATGAAAAGCTGCAGGTTGAAAGATCAGTGGTGAGGCATCAGCGGCCCTTTAAGAACTTGGCCACTCTTAAACGTTTCAAAGTTGCCAGCTCCCCCCCAATTAGAACCACCATGAGTCATTTTTTCTGACCCGCTTTCATTGCAAGTCAGCATTTACTGCCCATTCCTTTTTCCACTACATCATATTTGCCAGACTACGAGTCGGAGTAGAGCAGTAAAATAACGAACAATAAAACCGCGCAGGAATGGCCACGTTTATTGTGCCGAACCCAAAACGGTGCTCTTTAAGGTACCCGGGACAAGGCAACCGTCTGTTTTATTTGACACACTCATATGTTTTGTCACCTGCTCAACAGAAGCACATTTTCACACTGTATAAATGAGGTTACGTTCTCATAAGACACAGCTAATCATGGGGAGCCATTCCAGAGTCTGGAAGTGACATTGGCAGACAGGAGAATCCAGGCTAGCCATCTGTCCCCCCCCCCCATGACAGCCACATGCCCCCCCCTCAGAGGTCACAAGCAGGGCATCATGAAGATTCTAATTCTTCCATAATCCACCCAATCCAGATGCAGAATATGAAAATCTCCCCACTAAGATTTACCCAGGAACATAACTTGCACGGCAGATTAAAAGCCGGGAGACACAGGCTGGAACCCCCCGCTCTGCTCTGGATCCTCAACTGGGCGAATTTTGGGCCCGTCACACAGTCTTATCCTAGCCTACCTCACAGGGCTGTTGTGAGGATAGAATGGAGGAGGAGAGAATGTTGTAAGCTGTTTTGGATCTCCACTGCCCTGACATCCGTGCCTTGTCTGATCTACTAAAGTTCCTCAGGGCATGTAAGGCAGAGATGTTCCACCAGACCTTTGGTTGAGGCCAGTGACTGTTTCCTACATCTGCCCGGTACCCTTCCTCCCTCTTTTCCTCCCCAAAAATCTGAATGCTAGATATGCCACCTGTTCTTGGAATGTTTTAAATATGTATGCTGATCGTTTAATATTGTATGCTGTGGTTTTAAATTGGTTTTATAATTTGTATCGAATTATCCTGTTGTAAACCGCCGTGAGCCCTGTGTAAGTGGGGAAGGGCGGTCAAGAAACCCAACAAAATGAATGAATGAATGAATAAATAAAAGGTGGGGCATAAATGAAGGAAATAAATAAATGCCTCCCAATAACCTTACCCAGATCCAGAAGGGATCCAGGGGCCGTTCCAGGACTCCTTTTGGTTTTCTCATCCTCTTCAGTGCAAAGTACAAAAATGTGCTTCTTCAAAAGAACTTCATAGGTAGGATCCAACATGAGATTGTACTGAATATATGATGAATTCTAATTCAGCTGTGTCCCTCCCCCAGGATTTATACAAGGATCTTGGATTCCTGACTCATTACAGGCGTGAACCGGTTCCAGTATTCTACCCCTGACGGATGTTAAGGCGAGCACCTCACTCTCTGCCCTTCAAGGACTAGGCCTACTCCTTCAATGAATGTGTATTTGTTTAATTGATTCATGTCTACTCAGGGCATTTTTATTTATTTATTTATTTTTAAAATGAGGTGCCGGAACTCTCAAGAGGGAAATGAAGTTTTCAGTCTGCACACTGAAAGCTCATGAACTTTTAAACATTTTTAAAAGGATTTTGTTGAAGAGGTTCCGGAACTCCATTCCAGCACATTCCCCCAGGGGAGAAAAAAAAAAGGCCCGTGTCTACTTTTATTCCTATCCACATTCCCATTTTATCCCATGGGATAAAATGTAACAAAATAAATGAAAATGCACCATGGAATCCTGGCAGAAGCGCAATGGCGCAATGGCGGACAATTTGGTCTGCCAGTATGTTTAAAACTAGAGATATGAATTTGAAATTACGACACTACAAATTATTCGCAAGGTGGTACCTTACCCCTGACAAGTTGTTCCATTGTAAATACAAAACTACTCCCTTGTGTTGGAAAGGTTGCGGTAATAAAGGCACATTAGTACACTGCTGGTGGGATTGTCCCCGAATTAAAAAGTTTTGGACTACGGTCATTGCTGAAATAAAGAATAAAACTAATTATGAGATTCGAAATACACCTGCATCTCTTTTGTTACATTTTTGGCCAGGTCTGAAGCTGTCTAAACAGAACGAAGAATTAATTTCTACTATGCTAATGGCTGCAAAAAACTTAATCGCTTTAAATTGGAAATTGTTTAAGGTACCAAATCTATCACAATGGAGATCTAAACTGTGGGACTTGATAGTTTCAGATAAAATCGTTATGCAATTAATAGCTTTTGACAATCCGAAAGGTGTTAAAATTTTTTGGAAAAATGGTTTGTATTTTTTGAATATCTTACTGCTTGTCAACCCCGATTATATGCACTACCTCAGAAATATAGAGACTTTGTGTTTTATTAACAAGTATTGTGCGTATGGATAACATTTCTCTTCTTGTTTATTAGATGTTGTTGAAAGATACTGTATACAACTAACAAGTAATACAGGATGTAAAAATATATAAAACTCAATAAAAATGCTATTTTAAAAAATGAAAATGCACAGTAGCCTCATTTTTAGGCACTGTTGAAAAGATAAAGAAGGCAGGGTGGGGTTAATAATGCACTAAATCAGTGCATCTATCGGGCATAATGATGCGCACAATGCATACAAACTAAGCACTGTATGAAAACTTGAAGGAGGCAAGCTCAGAGCTCACCATCTAACAGAAAAATATAGAAAGGGGGGGAGGGAGGAAGGAAGGAAATACTGGATGCCAACAGGTCTTAGCCTGCAAATAAAATTTTAAAATATACTTTTTAGGGAGTTTAATCATAGAAAAAGGAGAGAAGTGGATCTATCTATACTGTAGTATACACGCTGTTCGGCAGCATTCTAAGCACCAAACCACTAGGTGGCAGTGTGGGTACTGTGCCTGAGTACCATGCATCTTTTCAGAGATATGAAAGGTGTAGGTAGATGTTCCTTTACTAAAGTTGCCAATTCGTGGGTGGGAAATTCCTGAGGGGTGGAGGCTGGGGGGGATGTTTGGGGAGGGGAGGGACCTTGGTGGGGTCTAATGGCATAGAGAGCACCCTTCAAAGCAGCCATTTTCTCCAGGGGGACTGATCTCTTGTCAGCTGGAGATCACTTGGAATACTGGCAGATCCTAGGTCCTAAGATCCTTTAGTGGTGGAGATCCCGGAAATCCTAGGATCTCCTGGCTATTCTACACACGATGCTATACGATAATCATTAATTATTATTGTATCTATAGTAATAGAACACTGAGAGGTTCAAAATGTGAAGCTGTGAAATGTGCAAATGAATCACAAAGGAACGCCTCTGAACATGTGCAGAGTGACACCTTCCCACCACTAAAGGATAGGAACCGGCTTGCATACACATGACAAGAAGGCCGTGCTGGGAGGACTGTAATGGTCTGGAATCCAGGAGCCTTGAGAGGACTCTATGTAGCCCGTTGCACCAGCTTGGGTTTTGCCCTAGGTGAGCTCAGTTGCATGGCTCTTTTTGATCTGATCAACACCCTCCCCCCTAAAGGGAGGTGTGCGTGCGAAGGAGAGCTGTACATACATACACCAGACTCTCCCTGACCATGGACAGCTCCAAGCATGACCCTCCCCCCCCCCTAAATAAGAAGCAGAAGAAATAAGGCAAAGCGTTTTTTCCTTTTCTTTTCTGCTGTCAAGTCACAGGTGACTTATGGCGACCCTGTAGGGTTTTCAAGGCAAGAGACATTCTGAGGTGGTTTGCCATCACCTGCCTCTTCGTCGTGACTCTGGACTTCCTTGGAGGTCTCCCATCCAAATACTAACCAGGGCCAACCTTGCTTAGCTTCCAAGATATGACAAGATCAGGCTAGCCTGGTCTGTTCAGGTCAGGGAAAGGCAAAGTGTAGACCTTCAGAAACAATAGAATAAATTTAGAGTCCAGTGGCACCTTTAAGACCAACAATGGTTTATCCAAGGTATGAGCTGTCGTGTGCACACTGGTATTTTAGGGTATTTCTCTTTTAGAATAGTACAAGAAAGGGGACCCGCGATACTCACGGGCGGGGGGGGGGAGAGAGAGA
>NW_015162480.1:260427-301672 GCF_001447785.1 Gekko japonicus
CCCCCTCAGCTCCGGCCGGCCCCGCTAATATCTCCCCCCCTCGCCTCCTTCACCCTCCACCGGTCCCCCCCCGGCTCCGGTGGCACCGCCTGAGTGGCTTCCAGCCACTCAGGCCCCGCCAATCTCTCCCCCCCCATCTCCTTCCCTTCACCTCCGGCTCCGGCAGCCGGTCTCCTCCTCCTCTCCCCCTGCCTCGGCTCTGGCGGTGAGGCCTAAGCGGCTTCCAGCCGCCGGCCCACCGCAGGGTTCCCAGAGTGTCCCTGCGCATGCGCAGGAAATGCTCTTTTACTTTTGGGGGGATTTAAATATCCCCCCTATATTTTTTCAACCTTTTAGATTTTTGTGCACACCTGGGGACTGCCCCAAGTGTGCAGGAAAATCTCCCTGCCCCCCAGGTGCCCCCGATGTGCAGATTTAGATATCCGCACGCAGGGGGCGCCTTCGCTATTAGATATATAGATATTAGAATACTGAATGGATGTCTGCTGACAACATTACATCCAGTTTAAAATAAACTGTTAAGTGTCCTCCATGCCTGACTGGAGATAATTAAGATTCCGTTACTTCCCACAATTAGAAAAAAACACCTTTAGACAGTTATCTGCTCTTTTGACATATTTATTGCTTTACAACTGTTGATCTTATAACCTTAACTTGTTATTTAGTTTTTCACTTTGCATAACTTAAACACCATCATGTTACATGTTAATTTCCTGTTAAATCCCTGTCTATAAGTTTGGAACCTCATCTACCATTCCTATGTGTTTGAAAAAGTGTGCCTTGCACACGAAAGCTCACACCTTGAATAAACCTTTGTTGGTTTTAGTGCCACTGGACTCTAAATTTGTTCTACTGCTTCAGACTAACAAGGCTGACCAACTGGATCTATCTTGAGAAACAAGTACATCTTTCTGGATAAAAGTGCAACTCCTTCGGTTCAGTGCTGGCTGTGTCGCCACCAATGACCGCGGTGTGGAGGGTTAAGTACAAAGGGGGTCCAGAGAAGATGAAGCCATAAGTACATGTGAACTGCAGAGGCTAGATGCACACTGGAGCCACCTGCACCCCCCAACCTATTAGCCATGTGGACATGTTCAACCATTCGACAGAGACAGTTGCCGTCTCTATCAAATCGCATGTGACCGTCATGGCCTTTGATGCAGCACTGAGTTCCAGTGAAACAGTTTGACCTGTGAGAAGCCAGGACTCATGGATGAAAACATCTTTTCAATGACAAATCTGCACTGACAATCCCATTAATAGGATTAAGGTTCATTAAGGACATGTTTTGTCATGGAAGTCTGCCCCAAATACACTGGAGCTTTAAGGCTTGCACCAAAAACCTGGGGCCTCTTAACTGCATCTTCTTGCACCTATTTTAACCAGAGAGCACTCTAGCACTTTAGACCATCCCAGATGTCTTTATGTCTCTCCTTTGTACCCAATCCTTCTTCCAAGGAGCTAGAAACAGTTGCTGGGTTGGTGCCTGATGGACAACTATTACACTCCCGACCAAAGATTCCCCTCTTCTGTGAAGGTAGCAGGTTGACACGGGGGAGGAGGAGGAAGAGGAAGAGGAGGAGGAGAAGGAGAAGAGTTGGTTTCATACCCTACCCTTCACTCGAAGTCTCAGAGTGGTTTACAATCTCCTTCCCTTCCTCTCCCCAAAACAGGCACCCTGTCAGATAGATGTGGCAGGCTGAGAGAGTTCTGAGAGAGCTGTGACTGACCCAAGTTGGCTGCATGAGGAGTGGAGAGTCATACCCAGTTCTCCAGATTAGAGTCCGCCTCTCTTAGAGCCAGTTTGGTGTAGTGGTTAAGTGTGCAGACTCTAATCTGGGAGAACCGGGTTTGATTCCCTACTCCTCCACTTGCACCTGCTGATGTGACCTTGGGTCAGTCACAAGCTCTGGCACAGCTGTCCTTGAAAAAGAGCTGTTTCTGTCAGAGCTCTCTCAGCCCCACCCACCTCACAGGGTGTCTGTTGTGGGGAGGGAAAGGGAAAGGAGTTTGTAAGCCGCTCTGAGACTCCAAGTGAAGGGCAGGGTATAAATCCAATCTCTTCTTCTTCTTCTTCTTAACCACTACATCTTCACTCTGTAGCTCACTGAGGCTGTGGCTCAGTGGTAGAGCATCTGCCTAGCGTGCAGAAAGTCCCAGGTTCAATCCGTGGCATCTCCAGTTAAAAGGAGACCCTGGAGAGCCACTGCCAGTTTGAATAGACAATATGATGATGGTCTGATTCAGTGTAAGGCAGCTTCATGTGTTCCTGCTTCCTGGATCTTGCTGGTATGACTCCCTTCCCCTTCTATCGGTGTCCCTCTGTCCACCTTGGTGCCTTCTCAGTCTCCCTGATAAATTCTGCCTCCTCCAGGCCCCATGCCAAAGTTCCACAGGTGGGTTCCCTTTCACGATTTGTCATGGGCATAACACATCAGAACAGCATAAATACTTGCACTGGGTGGACTGTTTACATATTGCCGCTATTTATTTGAAGGGCTGCCATTCTGTGACTTGCAATGATTTTAAGCTGCTTAGGTTTTGTTTAGCATTCTGTATTGCTTTCTTTCTATAGTCTGCCTTCTGGAATAGTTCAGGACAATCAAATATGGGTTACTTCCACACAGATGTTTTGCTGCAATTTGGCATCTAAACTGGAGCAGGGTTTTGTTTTGTTTTTTGAAGTATGCACAAGATGTCATCCCCTAATTGCCCACTTTTCAGGCTCTCCTCCCACTTTGCTGCAATCTTTACGGTTTGATACAATCTTTTTGGAAGAATCACAGTCAAAATACCTTTACATGCTGTTTGGATTGTGAGGAGCACATTGTTGGAGGTCCAATCCAATCAGTAGTATTTGCTGTGCCTCTGCCAAGAGCTTTTTGAGGGCTTAAAAATTAGTAATTGCTAGATCACTGTAGTGTTATAATGTAACAACTACCCATGGCCATGATCTGCTAGTTCCTCTGAACACCCAGCTTTAAAAAAAAAAGTTTCTAGCCCTTTTAATTGTAGATATACAAGGGAAAATGTTCAGAAAACATGTTATAAATAGGTCTGAACATGCAGTAATTCTGGCTGCCCTGGTTGATGTCTGAATGTAGGTGACCCAATAAATCAGGGTCTGAAACTAGGGTGAAGAATGATTTGTACTAATTGTGGTTTATTACCTAATTGTCAGTCTAATTGTGCTTTGTTGTTGGTCTTTGGGTGCATTTTTATCCCATCCTTCCTCCAAGAAGCTCCAGGTGGCATAAATGGATCTTCGTTCCTTGTTTCTATCCTCACAACAACCCTCTGAGGTGGATCAGACTAAGGCAGGGGGATTGGCCTAGCATTACATAGTGAGCTTCAAGGCAGTGTGGGAATTTTACATCAGGACTCCCAGATCCTAGTCTGACCAGTCTAGCCATTACACCAAACTATGGCATCTGAATTCACAAACTGCAGTTTATTTGGTAGCACGCCCTTTGCACCCCCCTGGCCATGGAAACAGTAGGATGTGGCAAATGGCCTCCTCACTGAGAGGTGCAGAAGATCCCAGTTCAGAGAAAACACAAAGCTATTGTTCATTTTAATTATGGTTAGTTTATGAAACCAGGATTTGTTGTCTCCTGCTTCACATATGCTAGCTACTGCAGGGACTAGCACACTCACTTGAGCACTTTCGGGATGCGGGGATCAACTGCTGTCCTCCCCCCTGTCCCCCCCATTCCTTTATAAGCATGACTGAATGAGTCACAGAGACAGACTTGCAGCATTTCAAATATTAAATTTAATAAGAAAATAAAAAGTATGCACAGGACCTGTAAACACATCAGACAGAGTAAAGATTAAAAGAAAAGGTGATAACACACACTCCTCTGACCCCTAACTCTTTACACATCTTAAACAATGGGAAATCAGGATAGGATAGGCTGTTGCTTTTTAGAGTTGGAGAGCATTTTGAAATAATCCATTACCTTGTTGCAGTGTTGCAGGGCTTTTCCCCTATCATGACATCTGAAGCATTGCACAAAGTACAGTACACCAACCATGGTTAATTATTATGTCTGCAAGCAGCCCGCGTTGGATTTATAATCATAAAGAGTATTTAGAGAGTGAACTCATAATTCAGCTTGTTTATTAATCACCTGCAGTAGGCTTTTTAGTCTGTTAATTGAACAACTGAAACTTCTGATTTAGAAATGTTTCAAATAAATTCTCGTGAGCTTCTCTTAAACAGACACCTCTCCCAGCCTGTGTCGGGCATTTTACTTCTCCATGATTCCTTTTCAATCTATAGTACATTTGTTTTTTTGCAGCAGAAATAAGATGCCAAAGGTTTAACACAACCCCTCCCCACACTCTGAGAAAAACTGTTCCTAAACCAGAGTTTTTGAAAAAGTGGACATTATAAGACTGGACAGCTCCTGGGAAGATTTTCCAGTTAACTTTTCTTTAAGTTGAATCTTAATAAGGTGCTTGCCCATAGACCTAAGGTTAACTCTTTTTTCCCTGCTGTTCCACAGCCTCAGTGATTGTGACTCGAAGCAATCATGAATGAAGTTCCCTGGGGATTACATAATTGGTTACATGAGGACATTTCCCAATGTGTTGAACTCCCTGTGGATCAATAATTTCATTACTGCAGCTTAATTTATACAGAATCTATCAGGCTGCAGAGAGACTTCCGAAAGTGTCATGGGGCCATCACTTCCGATAAATACCTAACTCAGTTTAAAAGCAAAAAAGACAAAGAAAACTGTTGGGGGGGATTTCAGTAGCTAACTGCTGAGACTGCTCATATAGGAATACCTTTACTGATTAAAAGCTTGATTTGTTATTTATTGGAGCTGGTGTGTCTTCTTCTTGCAATCTGATGATCTCATTGATCATTATGGCAGGAGACAAGAGGTCTAAATGGACACGATATTATCAGCCGCAACCAGATCTGTGCATATTTTCCTGTTTGCACAACTTCAGAACAAGGTCACACGATTTGCATTGATGCAGAATAAGGCCACAAGATTTACCCTGATGCAAAATGTCAACTCTGGTGCTTTTTTTTTTCTTCTAAAGCATGAACATACACAAGAAGATGCCTTATACAGGGTCAGACCACTGGTCTATCAAGTTCAGTACTGTCTGCTCATACTGGCAGTGGCTCTGCAGGGTCCCAGGCAGAGAAAAGGGTGTTCACAGCACCAGCTACCTGATCATTTTCACTGGAGATGCCGGGGACTGAACCCAGGACCCAGGGGTCATTTCGTAGAAAAAGAGCTAGGGGAACTCATTAGCATAACTCATTAGCATATGCCACACCCCCTGACATCAGGGGCCCGGCGGTGGACCTGCAAGGCCAGCGGGAGTGCGAGGAAGCCCCGCCAAGGCCCTTCTTGGCCCCAGGCAGGCAGGGGTGGGGAGAGGCGGGGAGGAAGCAACTTACCCTCCCTCTTCTCCTGCCTCCTCCTGGCTGAATGAGGGCTGGAAGCAGGGCGGCCGGAAGCAGGGGACCGGTCTTCATCATGTGCCCCGCCCCCCTGCACCTCACCCGGGGGAACTGCGTTCCCCTGCGTCCCCCCCCGAAATGACCTCTGCCAGGACCTTGAAATGCAAAGCAGATGCTCCTGTCCCTGAGCTATAGCCCCACCTAATGTTTCTATCCCTTATGGATGCAAAGCAAAGACCTAAAGCAAGGACCAGCCCTCGGAAAACCCAAGACAGAAGCCAGATGCCAAAGGGATGTTGTCTGCCCCCCAGTTGTCAATGAAGAAGCTTAAAGAAGGTGCTGCGTCTTTAAAAATGAACTTGGAGAGAGGAAGTAAGTGAGGGGCGGAGGTGTTCACTGGCGGGCAGCAGTGGCAAGGGGGGCAGCCGTAGGCAGTACCCCTTGTGGAACCCTTGCTAGGTATCAGTGACCTCCAACATGGTTCTTATAGGTGACATGGCACACGGTAATGTGTTTCCTGGTGCTCACATTCTTCCTCTCCAAAACAAAGAGCCATCTGCAGCTTTCCTCCACCTCACTGGAGCAGAAAGTATTTCTGAAGAGCCCAGCAGCTGTCTCCATCATAGTTAGTGCTTGGCTTGGAACCTCCTTATATTTTGTGATTGGCTCCTGTTCCCGTGGCAGCCATTTTGTGGTTGGCCAAGCCTCCAACATGACAGCCATTTTGAAGGGGGGGCCCACTACCTGTTCTCAACATTCTAAAGTGCCCACAAGCAACGCTCTCTCTAAGCTGTGGAGTCTTGTGAGCAAAAATTCTACTTTCTAAGCTACTGGCGTTTAAGTTGTGAGCGAGTGATTTGGCTACTGCATAAATTAGTTTGCTTTGGAGCCATCCTTGCTGAACTAAGACAAAAATGTGTGAGCCGGAAGCTAAAAAACTGAGCTAGCTCACACTAACTCAGCTTAGAGGGAATATTGCCCACAAGCTCAGCAAGGTTGAGGAACCCAGAAGTAAACACAGCAACCTCTGGAAAGCCCCACTGAAATGCTCTGAAAGAGCTCCATTTCAAAACAGCCTTTACATGTGTGGTGGAATTGTTATGTGTGTCTTTGCATACTCTCACAGCAAACATATTTGCATTCCATGTCTTATTGTACATCCAGACTCTTCCTGTTCTCAGGGCAGAATCTGAGGTGTGGGAACAATCCCCGTGAATTTTGCCCACATAACTGCGGCTCCCATTCAACTCAAATTCTCCAGCAATGTTTGGGTATAAGAGACTATGGTCCCGTTCACACGAGGGGATTTGGGCCAGTTGCGGGCCAGTTCGGGTGCGGATCAAAGCAGCGCGATCACACCAGAACATCTGGGAAGCGTCCTGCTTCCGTGCCCGAACTGGCCCAAATCCGCCCTGACCCGCCCCAAACTGAACCACCTACCTTGGGTGGTTCAACTCGTTGGGGCGCTTCAAGCCGGGCGTGTGATAGCCGGCGCTTCCTTGCGCCGGCTCAACCCCAGCCCGGAGCCGAACTGCGCATGCCCGGACATGCGCAGTTCGGCCGGCCCCCGAGTAGGGCGTGTTTTCTCCCCGGCGTTTGATCGCGCCGGGGAGAAACGGCGGCGCGGCCGGGAGATCCGTGAGATCCCGCCGCGCCGTGTCAACATTGGCGCGGCTTTTAAAAGCCGCGCCTTTTCCCCTGCGTGTGGCAGGGGCCTATGAGAGTTAATTCCTGTTGTGTTCAACTGTCAACAGATTAGCCACACTGCTGCAAAAGACCTGGGAAATGCCTGCTGATGTTTTGTGAACTCAGATCCATGCCAAAGTTAGCCTAGGTGTTCCCTTGCCCTCTCATCCTCAGGCAGGCGGCTTTGGAGGTTCACCCTGGGCCTCAAAAGCAAGCTAGTACTTCAAGTGAGGAGGCTAAGCTGTTCTTTAAATGTCTCTGGCTCATGCTAAGTAGACTCTTAGGATGACCAAGTAAGTGTTCCTTGTTTCACACATCTTGCTGACAGCCAAACTGCAAATGAATCCTCACATTTATTTATGCACCTGCTCATCATCAATATACCTAATACTCAACATGACAAAATCTGTGGATACTTAAATCCAGATACTGAAGCCATGAACAGACAAGACAGATCTTTCTACAAACCTGAAAAACACCCCAGATTTGCAATAAATAAATAAATCGGAAACCTTACAAACATGGAGAGTTAATCCCTCAAATTATTAGACCGGGTACCTGTAGCTTTACGAAATGAATGCCCTGTGGCCGTTGCTAGGTAACCACAACAGTATTTCAAACCTTCAAGCCTTGGTTTCTTACAGCAAAAGGCAAGGGGAAGGGGCAGAACCCTTTGCAGGGCTGTTTTGGCCTTTGAGGGAGGACTCATTGAGGCCAAGCCCGGGAGCAACTGACTTGCTACCACCTGATTGGTATGACTGACCCAGGAATGGCTGCTTACTACTGTTCAACAGCAGCCACTCCATGAAAGCCAATGTAGGCCCCGTTCACACAAGGCGATTTGGCCCGGGAGCGGGACAGTTCGGGGGCGGGTCAAACCGGCGCGATCACACCACAACACCTGTAAAGCGCCGTGATACCGTCCCCGAACTGGCCCTTTCCCGGGAAAAAGTGCCTCAAACTGAACCACCTACCTCGGTGGTTCAAACAGAAGAGGCGCTTCTTCCCGGGCGTCTGATCGCCGGCGCTCCCTTACGCCGGCTCAAGCCCGGGCCGGAGCCGAACTGCGCATGCTCCGACATGCGCAGATCGGCTGGCTCCCGGTTAGAGCCGTCTTTTCTCTCCGGCGTTTGATCGCGCCGGGGAGAAAAGGCGGCTCGGCCGGGGGATCCGTGGGGTCCCGCCGAGCCGTATCAACGTTGGCGCGGCTTTTAACAGCCGCGCTTTAAAGGGCTTTTCCCCTGCCGTGTGGCAGGGGGCGGAGTGGAGTAGTCAGAGTTTCAGATTAGAGTCTGGGAGACTAAGGTCAAATCACCACTCTGCTGTGAAAGCTCACTAGGTGATTTGGGGCCTGTTGACATTCTCAACCTAACTTACCTATCAGGGTTGTTATGAAAATACAATGGAGAAGAGAATGATATAAGCAGCTTTGGGTATCCACTGAGGAGAAAAGTAGGGTATAAATGAAGTAAATAATACATATAAATGAAGATGGATGGCAAATAAAATCAAAGAATCATAGAATCACAGAGCTGGAAGGGGCCATACGGGCCATCTAGTCCAACCCCTGCTGAATGCAGGATCAGCCGAGAGCATCCCTGACAAGATAAAAAGTAGGTTGGCGGTGGTTGGGAAGGAGAGAGGGAAAGTTAAAAAAGGTAAAGGTATGAAAGAGGAAATGGTGTGGGAGGGAGTGTACAGGAGGCAGAGAAGTGCCCTCTACAAGTCCTTGTGGGTTCCCCCCTCTGCACAACTGGGCCAAGCCTAGAAGTCGGCACCGCACAGAGTTTTTCCAAGGAGAGGCTGCTGGGGGGAGGGAAGGAGGGAAATCTGAAGACAGGGGACAGATAAAGGTAGGTTTGTGTAATGTATCCAGTCCAGACAAGTCCAGAGACAAACGTCGAGCTTCGCTCCAAGAAACAATGGACTATGCGGATCCTAGCCCACTCCAATCAGGGGGCTGGGTTCCCGGCCAAGAGCCTATGGGACTCTCGGCTACTGTAAATAACCTATAGGGAATTAGGGGTGTGTTTTGGGTGGCGGTTTCTCAGGGGATATAAGCCGGCCTGCGAGCCGGCCAAAGTCGTCTTGTTCCTGATTGAATAAAATACGCTTTGCTGAAATCACTCTCCGTGTGTGTACTTTTCAGTTTGGCTGGTGGGTGGGAAGGGGAGAAGGAAGCAAGAAAGGGGTAGAGGTGATAGGGGCTGCCAGGAGGAGGAAAAGAGTGGGGGAGGGGGAAATGAGATGCCCCCTGCGAGCATGCATGAGTGCAAACAACCGATCTCCACCCTTCTCAGGAGACTTCAGAGGATGAGGCACCACCAGCACTCGAGCCACATAGGAGGGGATTGCAGGAGTCACCACTGCCCAGGCCGGCCTGCTCCCTGCAGGGCGGTGGGGAGGAGGACAGACAGTCGGCGAAGGGAAAGGCAGGCAGGCAGACCAGGGGAGGGGACAGGCAAGCGAGATTCCCCCCTCCCCTTGAGCTTGCATTTGGGGGCAGCTGCTGTTGCCCATCCCTCCCTCAGCCACTGAGACAGGCATCGCAGCACGCTGGCAAGCAAGAAAGAGGAGAGGGAAGGAGGAGTGGGAGCCACTGCCCCCCATCGTGGCCACCTTGTGTTACCCCTGGAGGGGAACAGGGAGGAGAAGCAGGCAGAGGGGGAACAGCTGTCCCTCCCCTGGTTCCCAGGCAGCACTGGGAAGAGGGGTGGGGGGGGAGGATTGGGAGCCACTGCCACCTTCAACCCCCTTGACTGCTGAGGCAGTAGCACAGCAGGCTGGCAGGTGTAGGGGAGGAAGAGCAGGACTATCCCCCCCCCCTCCGTGGTCCACTCCTCTGCCATGTGAGCCAGTGGGGCAGGCTGATGGGCAAGTGCTTGATTGGTTGGGTAAGCAAGCAGGTGAGGAAGGAGGATGGGATTTCCCCTCTACCGTCAGTCTCACAGGTCCCCCTCGTGTATATATATATGTGTTGCAATTGTGGGAACTGCCATTGAAAGAGGGAGATGGGCATGAAAGGGGTGATTTAACTCTTTCTCCTTGTGCGTTTCCTTAACTTCCCCTCCATTTGAATCATAGAGTTGGAAGGGACCTCCAGGGTCATCTAGTCCAACCCCCTGCACAATGCAGGAAATTCATAAATACCTCCCCCTCCATACCTCCAGTGACCCCCTGTTCCATGCCCAGTTCCATACCCTTGCTGGGTAAACAATATTGATATCATCCCCCCCCCTCCAGAATGGGTGAAAAACAGCTGAGGGTGGCTCAAACAGGAAAGTCATATGAGGGGTGAGTTCAAGAGCCCCTCTCCTCCCATGCCCATCTCCTCTGTTAAATCACACCCCTTGCTGCATTGTGTGTGTGTGTGGGGAAACATGACATACAATTTCCAGTTTGTTCAGGGCCTTGGAACTGGTTGATAGAGTCCCAAATAAAGACGGAAAGTAACCCACCCTCTCCCTCTCTACTTGGAATTGAAGTCCAGCTCTGCCCTCTAATATGTAAGCTTTAGCTCTGTCGAGGCAGCGAGCTGAAGTGTCTTGTCATGCTAAGCATTGGTCTAGCCATATGAAGTGATTTAAAGATATACAAAGCTTTAAGCTTTATTCCCCCCCCAAACCCCCCCCCCCAACATCAGATTTCCAGGTAGCTTCAGTGTTCCCTCTTCCAGTTCTTAACTTTCAGTTGGATTCCTTTACCTCATAAACTATGTAATTATTAAGACTGTGAGCTCTCCGGGGACAGAAAGGTTTGAGTTTGGGCTAATGTGAGACATAAAACAAAAATCATTCAACAAAACATCTAGCTATTTAGTTTTACATTCAACATTTGAAAAATCTTGGTATTCCCCCCCCCCCCACATACCCCTTTCCTTTTGTTGCAAGTCCATAGAATTTCTTAGCATCTCAAGAAGTGGGTGAAAATTTATTCTGAAATAAAATATTCTTAAGTCTTTAAGGTGCAGCAAGATACCTGTTCAAACAGAACAGCTGTGATTTGAGAAGAGGGACAAATAATACATTGCAAAACAAACATAATAATCATTATAATGTTTGACCTTACCTTGGGTAGCCGGTACTTTTCTCTCAAGTGAACCCTCACAACAGCTCTCCCGGCCTTTTTTTGGGTAAACGCAGCATCTCTCTCCATTCTGAAAGCAGAAATGTTTCATAATTGAATGTTTTCTTTTCATAATGTCTGTATTGTGCTTGGCAGCCTGAGAGGCAGAGTAGTGTATTTACTTCAGCATACACACACACACACCCTGTTCTTCTCCCCAACACCATCCCTCCCATCTATTTTACCCTCAGAACAACAAACCCTAGTATTATTATTATTTATCAAATTTCTATACTGCCCATAGCTAAAGCTTTCTGTGTGGTTTTAGAAGAAGAGCCGGTTTTTATACCCCACTTTTCACTAAGGAAAGGAATCTCAGAGCGGCTTACAAACACCTTCCCTTCCTCTTCCCACAACAGACACTCTATAAGGAAGGTGGGGCTGAGAGAGTTCTGAGAGAATTGTGACTGACCCAAGGTCATCCATCTGGCTTCATGTGGAAGAGTGGGGAATCAAACTCAGTTCTCCAGATTAGAGTCCGCTGCTCTTAACCACTACACCAAACTGGCTCTGGTTCAAGCTGAGAGAGAGTGTGTGGCCCAAGGTTATCTAGTAAGCTTCCATGGCAGAGGGGGGATTTGAACCTGGGTCTCTTAGACCTGAATTCATTGCCTGGAAGTGCCTCTGGGCAAATGGCATACTACGTTATTGCATTGCTTCAATGTGTCTGTGTTTTAATGTATTTTAACCTACTGTAAGCCGCCCTGAGCCTGCTAGACAAGAAGGGTGGGATATAAATCAAATTATGTAGTCGAAGGCTTTCACGGCCGGAGTTCATTAGTTGCTGTAGATTTTCCGGGATGTGTGGCCATGATCTTGGCATTGTAGAACCTGACGTTTCTCCAGTAACTGTGACTGGCATCCTCAGAGGTATAAACACAGAAAGATGGAATACTCTCTGTGTCAGGTGAGAAGAAAATGGTTACTTTTACTAAATTTACTGCCTACCATTTTCTTCTCACCTTGACACAGAGAGTATTATATTTTTCTGTGTTTATACCTCTGAGGATGCCAGTCACAGTTACTGGAGAAACGTCAGGTTCTACAATGCCAAGACCACAGCCACACATCCCGGAAAATCTACAGCAACTAATAAATCAAATTAATAAAATAAATAAATAAATAAATTGCTCTAACCATTGTACCATGCTGGCAAATGTAGTTGGGGAGGAGGGTCAAATCACACACTGTGAGACAAATACAAATAAATAGTTAGGGACATGTCTCTGTGATGGCTCAAGTGGTTAAGACACTGAACTGCAGGCTGTGGAAGGTCAGTAGTTCAGCAGTTCAAGACCCGAGTTGCCGCATGATGGAGTGAGCTCCCATCTCTAGTTCCAGCTCCTGCCAACCTAGCAGTTCGAAAGCAAGAAATTGCAAGTAGATAAATAGGTACCACTTCGGTGGGAAGGTAACAGCGTTCCGTACGCCTTGGTGTTTACTCATGCCGGCCACATGACCACGGAAACCTCTTCGGACAGCGCTGGCTCTTCGGCTTTGAAACAGAGGTGAGCACCGCAACCCTAGAGTCGGACGTGACTGGCTTTCGAGCAAGGGGACCTTTACCTTTACCTTACATGTCTCCAAACCCTCCAGGGCTCACAGTGGATGTAAGCTGGACAGCTGTGATAGGCCACAAGAAGACCCTGACAAAGTAGGGTTTCCAGGTCTCCCATGGCCACCAGCAGGGGACAGGGGGTATAGGGTCTCCAGATCCAGGTTGGGAAACTCCTGGAGATTTGGGGATGGAGCCTGGGGAGGACAGGGACTTCAGTGGGATACAATGCCATAGAGCCCACCCTCCAAAGCATCCATTTTCTCCTGATCTCTGTATTCTGAGGAAGTGATCCCTGTAGTCTGGAGACGAGCTGTAATTCTGGGGTATCCCCAGACCCCACCTGGAGGCCAGCATCCCTGCTGACAAATAGCCATGACAAGTTTGCAAAGTTATGTGACTCTCTTTTACATTCAGAGATGGCAAAATGCAGCTGCAATTTGAAGCATCAATCTGTGCTTCATGAAGCACTGAGGTGGGAGATTTGGGTTCAGATCCCTGCTCAGCCATGAACTTCACGTGAGGTAAATTTACCTCAGTCGGCAGAGTTCTGAGGTGGGAGGAACATACTAAAGCTCTTTGACTGGCAGGTGGCAAATCACTCTTTCTGGGTCAAACTCAACAGAGGGATCTACATACATTAATATATATATATATATATATATTTATGTGCCTGCCAATTTGTTTTAAATGCTAGGGTCTATTTTTCGCCTAAAACGGAGCAGGCAGGCAAATCTTGCCTCTCCTCCTTATTTCTACTTTCCATATTTTGAAAAGGGGGTTCAGCCTCCTCCTTATGCTGTTTTCCCAACCTTAAACTGTCTGAGGCAGAGTGTTATTTGACGTATTTTTTTTTAAAAAAACACTATATGTTTTAGGAGAGGGGTTGTGGCTCGGTGGAAGAGAAGAAGAAGAAGTATCCCCAGACCCCACCTGGAGGCCAGCATCCCTGCTGACAAATAGCCATGACAAGTTTGCAAAGTTATGTGACTCTCTTTTACATTCAGAGATGGCAAAATGCAGCTGCAATTTGAAGCATCAATCTGTGCTTCATGAAGCACTGAGGTGGGAGATTTGGGTTCAGATCCCTGCTCAGCCATGAACTTCACGTGAGGTAAATTTACCTCAGTCGGCAGAGTTCTGAGGTGGGAGGAACATACTAAAGCTCTTTGACTGGCAGGTGGCAAATCACTCTTTCTGGGTCAAACTCAACAGAGGGATCTACATACATAAATATATATATATATATATATATATACTTCCCCTCCCCACAACAGACACCCTGTGAGGTGGGTGGGGCTGAGAGAACTCTGACACAAACTGCTCTTTTTCAAGGACAGCTGTGCCAGAGCTTGTGACTGACCCAAGGTCACATCAGCAGGTGCAAGTGGAGGAGTGGGGAATCAAACCCGGTTCTCCCAGATTAGAGTCCGCACACTTAACCACTACACTACACCAGAGCCTTTGTGTTGCATGCAGAAGGTCTCAGGTTCAATCCCTGACTTCTCCATTTCAAAGGACCAGGAAGTAGGTGAGACCCTGAGACCCTGGAGAGCCGCTGCCAGTCAGAGTGGACAATAGTGACCTTGATGGACCAATTATCTGATTCAGTATAAGGCGGCTTCATGTGTGTGTCCTGTTACAGTGCAGGAAAACAGTGCAGGGGGATAGCCAAAGCCCTTTCTCCGTGTCTAATGGGGCCTTGTGTCCAAATCAGGCACTCCCCACTCAAGAATGAAATAAAATCTGCAACTCATCGTGTCTGACTGTTACAAAGGGTAGGGGTCCCAGACTCTGTAATGGGAGAATCTAGCCATTGAACCACACATCTGCCTGGCAGGTTATTGTGCAGAGAGATTTGTAAATGGCAGAAGATATCTCTCTGCCATGACCGGTGGATCAAGATGAAGGGATTACCAAAAGACATTCAGGCAGGGAGGACCCATTCTACCCCAGGCTTTGCTTCAACCCCCGTCTTTAGCCAGCACATGAAGCTGCCTTATACTGAATCGGACCCCTGACCCATCAAAGCCAGTACTGTCTACTCAGATGGGCAGTGGTTCTTCAGGGTCTCGGGCAGAGGTCTTTTGCATCAGTTACCATAGGCGTAGAGTTCAGGGGGGCGCAGGGGCGGGGGCTACCTCCGAAATTTTCCGGGGGGGTCTCAGCCTCCCCCGGGGCTTGAAGAGAAGCCTTTTCATTCCGCCGTCCGTAGACCTGAGGGACCGCGATCCCTTCCCTGTGCCTATTCCGGCTGCTCAAAGGCGTCCCCCGGCGCCTCCGGGAAGTCGGGAGCCTGAATCCACGTGGGTGGGTAGGGTGGGCATCCCGCCCCCGGCTTTCCGCCCCCGGGAACTGCTCGGGGTTTCTGTCGGGGGGGGGGGGTGTTGCATGAGCCCGGTCCCCGGCCATTGCAGGCGTGTAGGAAGCAGGGAGGGACGGGGAGGCGGCGGGATTCCTCCTCCTCCTCCTCCCACGGCGAACAGGAGCGCGGGGCGGGGGAAGGTCTCATTCCACGCGGGGTGGGAGGCTGCTGCCGCCGCCTGAAAGCAGCTCCCCCTCCACTCCCTCCAGCGGCCCAGCCCCAGCCCCCCCCGGAAAATTGGAAAGTCTACGCCCTTGTCAGTTACTACCTATTCCTTTTAACTGGAGATGCCAGGGATTGAACCTGGGACCTTCTGAATGCCAAGCAGCTGTTCTGCCACTGAGCCACAGCCCCTCCATCAACTAAGATTGCATCAAAAAAAATAAAAGGCCAATCCCTCACTAATTCTGGAGGTAATGGGATCTGGCCAGCTGCCCTGACATCGAACAGCGAAACGAGAATTGAAACACTCCTTCCCTCCAGCTGTTGCTTTCATAGGGGTCACAGGGAGGTGGAGGCAGCTGGATCTACCCGTGGAGCAGCGTAAAGTGGTAGAGTCCTGTGACGGTTAAGAGGGCCGTACCACATCAGAGGAGGAATGACATTGTGAATGCCCCTCTCTTAAAATGCTCTCTAGGAGTAGAAAATAAGTACAACATAGAGAGGGCTGGATAAGATCCTTTCTTCCTGATGTGTGGATTTTCTATTGACATGGAGATTTGAGGATTGATTTAAAATAAATAAATAACGGCGCATTCAAAAATACAATTCTCCACCAGCAGCCTGTAGCGGTATTGCTTGTCCTTTACTCTGCAGCATTTGTAAGTTGAGCTACTGAGTGTCTTTCTTGGAGACAGTAATCCCCCAGCAGAATACTATCCCATAATACAACCTCATGACCTGCTTCTTGCCAAGGCGTATAAGGGCATTTCCATCTGCCTCTAATGAAGCTAGAGGTCTGGGTGGGGTGGTTGAGGTACAGGGAACCGTGTCTGGGGTCTCTCTCACACACATATCCCGTAGCAGTGCCATAATTCTTTCGGGGTCTGGTAGTTAATTAATTCCAGTGAACGGAAGCACCATGACTGATCCCCATCCGTGGAACCAGCACAGGTGTTTTCATTCGAAGCTGTATGATGGTATCACTTCCACAACCAAATTACATTGGTAGTATTTGATAGTGTGTTATACAGTGCCATCTCATGTCTGCCAATCTGTCAATTACAGAGGTGTGCAAATGACCAATGAGAGAGAGAGAGAGAGAGAGAGAGAGAGAGAGAGAGACTTGGTATAACACAATTCAGGCTAAAAGGAAAACAAGAGGGTCACCCAGGGTTTAATCCGGCCCAAGCCAGTGATTCACTGTGTCACCTTTGACAAGTCTTCCAACCTCTGTGAACCTCAGGTTGTTCAGCTGTAAAACTGAGATTTGGGGGGGGGGGGACCATCCAATTCCCTTGATGAACAGAGTCACCCATTTATAGAACTGCTGCTCCTTTCCCCCATAGGTTGTCATGTGTATAAATTTTAATACCAATCTGTAAAAGAGTGCCCTCCTATTTTATGCTAAGATATGCAACTGAGCATTTAATGCAACCTGGCTGAAAACCATTACTGATGGTTCTCCTTGTTCAATAGAAGCGTCCAGATTTTCAAGGGGGAGGAGTTTAATTTTTGTATGTTTGTTTTCTAGATGCTTGGTCCCTTCCTTTAAAAAGCCAAAGTATAGATTGCAAAAGATGCTGCATTTAAAGATCCCATATGTTTAGAGAGCTGCATTGCAGAAATGCTTCCTAAATATAGCTCTGCTCCACCTTAAATTCCATATGTAATTAACCTTTCACCCATAATCATCTTAGATGTGGGGGATTTAGACAACCATTATGTAATTGATCATTAGCGAAATGATGCACCAGAGATTTGAAATTTCAGTTGTTGTCGTTGCTGTAATTGTGGTCTGCTTTAATGCTTATACAACTGAAACCCATTTATTTTGCTTAGAATCCTACAAGCAGATTACTGATATAAATGATATGAATATTCTGCCATTCACACATATACATGCATGCATCATGCTTAGCTACCCCTTTCTCCTTCGTTCCTTTTAAATATTTCAAAGCGTAAAGATGGAGGAACAGCTGGGACGAATAAAGACATTTGCATTTATCTCTAATCAGTGGACTGTCCTTTAAAGTAAGAGAATTTTAGTAGACCGCGCTTGCTATTTTTGTCTAATTGAAATGAAAACAGGGAATTCTATGAATAATTTAAGCACACTTCCTTGGGATTTTCAGAGGAACACTCAGGTAACCCTCCGTGGTAACCACTTGCATTTGTTAGAATAAATAAAACCCAATATTATCAAAATAAAACTAAAAGAAACTGCCCAACCAATACACACCAAAGAAGAACCTTTTCGATTACAGTGCAGTTTCAGACAGAGTTACACTCTTCTGAGTGCACTGGAGTCCATAGGCTGCTCAGGACAGTAGCACAAGTTAGGTATGGGGAGCAAGGATAATGAGAAATATCAAATATATTAATGTTTGTGGAGATATTGTTTTGGAGAATGTATCTGGCCCCATATCTGCTTCCCCCCTCCCCACCAGGAATCTTACTGAAGGAGACAGAAATATGATATTGTTTTATTTAGTTTGTTTATATTGTACCTCTTGCCCCAATGGGAACTCAAAGTGGCTTACATAAATCTCCTCTCCTTCATTTTATCCTCACAATAACCTCGAGATAGGTTAGGCTGACAGTGTATGACTGGCCCAAAGTTACCCTGCAAGCTTTCATAGCAGGGTGGGGATTCGAACCTGAATCTCCCAGATTCTGGTCTGACACTCAAACCACTGCACCACACACTCTCTCTATAAATCTTCCAGGCTTTGACTTTGGAATTCCTGCCATGAAAAATCCATGGGCCTTCCAGAGAACATATAACATAGAGATGGAGCTGTATATCTCCCTCGGTCTCGCTCTCTCGTGAGACATTTATGAACGAGCTCCATGACAAGAACATGGAAATGCATACTCACTTCTCCTCTATCAACTGCTTTTGATATTCCTCGTATTCTTCTCGCGTCATCCCAGCGGCTTTAGCAGGATCGGTAGGGGTTGCTTCTTCCGTTTTTTCTTCATTCCCACCACCAAGCCCCAAATTCTTCACCTGGTTGCTCAACATACTTTTCACTATGAAGGCCATTTTCTTCTGTGTCTCGAACTCTCAAAAAAATTTTTTTTGGGGAAACAAGGCAACAGCAGCAAAGCGCAAACCCCCGAAATAAAAGTATAATCTAGGCAGCAAATGGAATTTCTATAGCCCGGGCAGATCTTGAAGGGGACAGCCCTAGTGAAACCGCTATGCCAAAAACAGGTTGTCAGCCATAATCTGGATTAAGGCAGTGAACTCCTTAGTATCCAGAGGCAGATGGTTCAGATTACCCGGAGGAAAAAAAAATCATTAGACACAGCTACCTACTTTTTATATTAATACTTTAAGCCAATTTTCATTATTTTAAAAGAAAAATCACATTTGTTACTGCAATAAGGCTAAAAATTTTCTTCGTTTTTGAGATCTTCAAGCCTAAAGGATGCCTCTCTAGTGGATCCAGTTACTTAGATGCACATGGTAGGACCCAGTTGTTCACAGGAGCCAAATGGAACGCAGCAAATCATGTTGGGTGGATGTGATCGAAAGAGATTTGTGGTGGGATGTGTGTGGGGGGGAGGGGCATGGGATTCTTTTATTAAACCAGTCCTTTTATCTATTCATGTTGTTTTATCCCACTGGGGGCTGGATTTCATTTCATTCTTCTCTGACCAGACTTCTAAGAGTTTTGTGACTGGCTAGTGGGACATTAGGCCAAACGTGTCCTGGAAAAAAGCTCTACTCTTGACAGGAAACACCATCTTGTCCCCAACATTGGTCATTGGTCTCTTGGTCACAGTGACCAAGAGGCAGATCCCAGGACACAGCTATACTGAGAAAGAGTTCCTGGTTGGTAGCCAAATCGTGAAGAACAAGGCCTCATACTTTAGCCCTCATTCATTTCTTCCACTGAAGTGAATGGTTGGCCATTCAGTTTCATGAGGAAAAATACAGCAGAGGTGAATGGCAGAAGTAGCCCTCCATATTGTGTACCCTAGCCCTCATTGGCAGGGATCCCGAAGGGAGTGGGGTAGTACCGTGTGTGTCTGTGCCACAAAGCATACAGAGACACAAATGAACCTCCCTGATGTCTTCCCTCCACACACACCTTTCCTAACGTAAAGACAAGAGTTTCCCTAGTAAGTAATAATGGCTTGAATCTTGCCGTACATTTTCATAATGTTAGTGGGAGCAATTTTCGGCAGCTTTCACCTTCCCCTTCAGAACTCCAGCTCCCCCTCATATTGTTCCTGGGGGATCCTCTGTCTCCCAGAAGTAGCATGTCAATGATCTTTTGGGCCTGTAATGGTTGGAGTGCCCTGACCTGGATAGCACAGGCTAACCCGATCTCATCAAATTTCAGAAGCTAAGCGGGGTTGGCCCTGGTTAGTATTTCGGTGGGAGATGACCAAATAATAATAGAATCATAGAGTTGGAAGGGGCCTCCAGGGTCATCTAGTCCAACCCCTTGCACAATGCAGGACATTCACAAATACCTCCCCCCTACACCCCCAGTGACCCCTGCTCCATGCCCAGAAGATGACAAAAAGCCTCCAGCATCCTCAGACAAACTGGCCTGGAGAAAAATTGCTTCTTGACCCTGAAGTCCAGGGTCACTATGCAGAGGCAGGCAGTGACAAACCACTTCTGAGCATCTCTTGTCTTGAAAACCCTACAGGGTCACCATAAGTTGGCTGTGACTTGACAGAAGGACAGCATGGCAAGGGTAGGGCGGAGTACCCACCTTCTGGAGTAGATATAAATGTACTGCCTACCATTTTCTTCTCACCTTGATACAGAGAGTATTCCGTCTTTCTGTGTTTATTCCTCTGAGGATGCCAGTCACAGCTGCTGGCGAAACGTCAGGTCCTACGATGCCAAGACCACAGGCACACATCCCAGAAAATCTACAGCAACTAATGAACTCCGGCCGTGAAACCCTTCGACAACATATAGGGTGTGACATATGCAAATAAGTTATGCTAATGAGTTATGCTAATGAGCCCCTGCACCTCTCTTTCTATGAAATGACCCCTGTACACACACACAAACACACACAACACACATGGAAGGAGTGAGCGGCAAGGAAGTCCCCCTCCAATGACGTAAGTCCCTTCCACTTGCAAAAATGTATGGCAGGATCCAATCCATCAATTTTACCCTTAAGGTTGCTGAAGGGTTATATCTGGTTACTCCTGATGCTGTTATTACAGCTGTTATCTTGACTATGTTGTTTTTAACTGGTTGGATCCAACACAATACCCACCCACTTACCCACCCACCTGTGAGACTACAACAGCACTTCTGCTTGCATAAGAAAATAGGGGGATAGGGTCTTACAAATTTCCTTTTTTCACTAGCCCCCTGGCGGCAGCCTATACAATTCCTAGAGGCTGTCCAGACCTTAGCAACAGCAGAGCAGGAAGCTGGAGCAAGGAGGAACGTGCCTCCAGCCAACGATGGTGAGGGGTCTGGAGACCAAGTCCCATGAGGAAAGGCTGAAGGAGCTGGGTATGTTTAGCCCGGAGAAGAGAGGACTGGAAAGTGATACCAGCACTTTTCTGTATTTGTGATCGGTTTATGTTTATGGGGTTTTTATGACATTGTATTGTGTTTACACTTCTCTGTTTTAATGTATTTTAACCTTTTAATGTAAGACGCCCTGAGCTTGCTTCGGCAGGGAGGGCGGGATACAAATCGAATTAAATAAACAAACAAATAAATATGATAACCATCTTCAAGTCCTTGAAGGGCTGTCCTATAGAGGATGGTATGGAGTTGTTTTCTGTTGCCCCAGAAGGTCGGACCAGCAATGGGTTGAAATTAAATCAAAAGTGTTAAACGTTAGGAAGAACTTCCTGACAGAGCAGTTCCTCAGTGGAACAGGCTTCCTCGGGAGGTGGTGGGCTCTCCTTTTTGGAGGTTCTCAAACAGAGGCTAGATGGGCATCTGACAGCACTGCTGATTCTGTGATCTTAGGCAGATCATGAGAGGGAGGGCAGGAAGGGACGTACCAGTGCTTAGTTCTTGTGGCCCTTTCTTACACGCCCAGGGAAATGCTGATCACCACTTCGGGGTCAGGAAGCAATTTTTCTCCAGGTCAGGTCGGTTGGGGATCTTGGAGGGTTTTTTTCATCTTCTGGGCATAGAACAGGGGTCACTGGGTGTGTGTTGGGGGGAGGTACTTGTGAATTTCCTGCATTATGCAGGGGGTTGGAGTAGATTACCCTGGAGGTCCCTTCCAGCTCTATGGTTCTATGATCCTAGGAGGCAACCAAGACATATTTCACAAGCCCCACTCCACTCATGAATCTCTAGATCCCAACCACAGAGGATTTCCATGGACACAAGGGGGCATTTTCACTAACTCCCTACCAGCTGTTTCTGGAAAGTCTCTTTCTCCCAGGTGCAGCATTTGGCAGAGGGAAGTGGGGAAGTCCCCCTCTGCAGATGGAAATCCTCTAGGGCAGGCATGTCCAACTTCGAACAGGTAGTGATCTATTTTTTCCAGCCAAAAGTGCCGGTGATCTGCCACCATGAAAATAAAGTTTCAAATTAGTTTCAAATTAGATTTTAACCCACTAAAGTTGGGTTCCACCGCCCACCCACCCCCCAATTATAATACACCTTCTGTCATTTACTGGTAAGCAAAATAAGCAAAGGAGTTCTGGTGACTCAAGTGGTTAAGACGTTGAACTGCAGGCTGTGGAAGATCGGTAGTTCAGCAGTCCGAGACCCGAGTGTGCCGCATGACGGAGTGAGCTCCCGTCTCTAGTTCCAGCTCCTGCCAACCTAGCAGTTCGAAAGCAAGAAACTGCAAGTAGATAAATAGGTACCACTTCGGTGGGAAGGTAACAGCGTTCCGTGCGCCTTGGTGTTTAGTCATGCCGGCCACATGACCACGGAAACGTCTTCGGACAGCGCTGGCTCTTCGGCTTTGAAACGGAGATGAGCACCGCAACCCTAGAGTCAGATTCGACTGGCTTTCGAGCAAGGGAGACCTTTACCTTTACTTTAAAATAAGCAAAAACAAAACAGAGAGACGAAGATCCAGAAAGAACTGCAAACATTTTTTATTTTTTATTGAGTTATAACTTTCTTTAACTGTCTCAATAACTTTCTTTAACTTTTATTCAGAGTTATTTGTGTTAAATGTAGGTCAAGTATTGATCCAAGCTGATCTTGCGCAATCTTTAAAACTTCGCTCTTGCTCATTAGTGAGATGTCTGAGCCTGCATTTCATCCACCAGCTTTTTGAAGTAGGGTGAATATTGCCTGAGGGCCAGTCTCAGGGAATCCTGGAGATGTTCATCTGTCACGTTGGAATGCTGTGTACTCTTTGTCATTTTCAGATGGGAAAACGCAGATTCACACAAATAAGTTGAACCGAAACAGGAGTGTACAGCTTCACTGCATCTTCTCAAGTTGGGAAATTTGTCTCTAGGCCAAGTGGGGCTGGTGATCTACCTCTGACCCCTCCGCTATATACTGGCAGATCGCGATCTACCTGTTGGACATACCTGGGATCGAAGCCATCATCTTCTGTCTTACATTTTTTGTATCCTTATCAGGAAGTGGTTTCAAATATTTGTATGAACAAACACCCTTATACTCTTTAAACAAATACATCCATGAATAAATAATGCAGTTAGTTAAACTTGGGGGAGTGTTCGGCGTCATCCTATCTGCCCGTCACTGCAACATTAGATTTGTTTGCAGAGCATTGCACAACCAGAAGATACATGGCAATCAAGAACTCCTAAGCATATTCAGATGTTTTAGAAATCACTTGTGAAACACAACATGCCGTATTCTGGTCCAGCTTTCTTGGGAAGAAGCCAGCTTCATGGTGCTGATGTCAGGTGTGCACGCGCAGATGAGAGAGCGTGTGCCTTCACCATGAGGAGAATGTGGCAGGGAGTTTTTCCTTTAAAATTGTGGGGGAAGACAGGTCTGTAGGGTCAGATCATATCTGAGGAAGAGAATTGTTCCTGTTGGTTTAGCTCTTGCAAGCATATGGTTTTGCTGTTCTTGGGTTCTGTTTCTTATCTGTAGAATGGGAATAATATTGATTGGCCTTACAAGATAAATCAAGCACTTTTCATACCTTATTTTAATATATAGCCACGTGCTTGTGCATTAGAGTGCATGAGTCAGTAACCAATGGTATGTTTGGAGGCATAAGGTCTGAAGTTCACTCCCGGGCATCTTCGATTAACAGAGCTAAGGAAAGGTGTAGCCACTCACTGGAGCCAGTGATGAACTAGAGCAGTGATGGCAAACCTTTTAGAGACCGAGTGCCCTAACTGCGACCCAAAACCCAACACGGCAATTTAACCTGAATACTGAGGTTTTACTTTAGAAAAAACAACCCATACATTAACTTAAGATGATCCAAACAAAGTAAGGAAAGCAATCCCAAATGCTTTCATTTACTTAAAATTATTTGGCAGAGAATTCGACACTTTAATGATGGTCTGGGCCTGGTTGGGGCGATGGCACACGTGCCCACAGAGAGGGCTCTGAGTGCCACCTCTGGCACCCGTGCCATAGGTTCGCCACCACTGAACTAGAGGGATGGTCTACATTCCACATAAGAGAACGTCATATCATTTCTTTCATGGTTGTGGAATGGCCTAGACTAGCCTGATATTGTCAGATCTTGGAAGCTAAGAAGGATTGGCCTTACTTAGTTCTTGGACGGGACACCACCAAGGAAGGCCCAGGGTTGCTATACAGAGGCAGGCAATGGCAAACCACTACCAGTGGTAGTGTTACTGTCTAGGGCTGCCATATGAGGACTTCCGAATGGCGGAACTCTTTGTGAGGGCATATGAAAAAGATGATTTGCACATGTCAGACCATTACTAGTACTTTACTAGAATATGTTAACAAAAGCTTTGTTGACGAGCATCCATCAGGAATGGGGGCTGCCAGTTAAACAAAATGTGCCAGATAACAAAGCTTCTGTAGGCAGCAAAAGGGCAGGAGTACCAACTAGGCAGCAGCCATGGCCAAGACCTGCAGTCCACTCCATCACCTTCCACTCTAGACTCCTGGCTTCTCACCGGCACACGCTCAAGTCACTTGGCTCATGTGTGTGCAAGTGACTCACATGGTGCCCACCCAAGTCACTTGCATGTCTGTGACTGGACTGCCCGGGCCACTGGCATCAAGTAGGCAGCCATTCTGAATGGGTGGCACAAACCTCAGGTGAGCCCCCTGGGTCCTGGGTATGCTGGTTCGTTCTTGTTCTCCGTGTCTCTTGTGGAAACAGCAGGAAACAAATGATTCAAATTGTTTGACTGCCCACTCAGAACATTCTAGAAGAAAAATAATTAGCATTGGCGCAGGTTATTGGGAAAATACTTGGACAAATGTTTGGTTGGATTTGTTTTGGCGGTCCAGATCCATGAGGCAGGGAAAGCCACTGGATGGTCTCCTAAGACTTCTGTCTGAACACTTGTAGAGGAAGACTGGACCCTTTTTAGTTTTGTTTGAAAGTGTGTGATGGGGACATTGCTCCATGGGAGAGTATCTGCATTGTCTGTCAAAGGCCCCAGGTTCAATCCAAAACATCTCTAGTTAAGAAGAGGAGGAGATTGGATTTATACCCCGCCCTTCACTCGGAGACTCAGAGCGGCTTACAAACGCCTTTCCCTTCCTCTCCCCACAACAGACACCCTGTGAGGTAGGTAGGGCTGAGAGAGCTCTGACAGAAACTGCTCTTTCAAGGACAGCTCTTGTCAGAACTATGGCTTGCCCAAGGTCATCCAGCCAGGTGCAAGTGGAGGAGTGGGGAATCAAACCCGGTTCTCCCAGATTAGAGTCCGCACACTTAACCACTACACCAAACTGGCTCTCAGGATCTAGCAGTAGGCAAGGTGAAGGCCCTCTGCCTGAGATGCTGGACAGCTGCTGCCAATCAGGGCAGACAACCCTGACCTTGAGAGGCCAACAGTGTTATCCTATGTAGAGTTGTCCCTTCCAAGCCATTTGACTTGAAGGCCATAGGATGGCACGGCAAGGGCAGGATAAGGCAGCTTCATATATAGGACTCTATGACAGAGTGGGGGAACTGGATGAAGGACCTCCAAAATCTATTACTGTGTGATTCCATTAAAGGTTTTGAAGAACCCAGAAATGTGTCAAACAGTTCCCCATGGATTTGTAAGAATTGCGGATAAGTGAAAGCTGTTGGTCCCAGTCCAGAAATATAATCTAGTGTGACTAAGTTATGGCTGCCACATGAAGGGCCAGTTCTTAGCCAACCCACACAGGCTAATTTCAACATGAGTCAACACACAAGGCGTGTCCCAGTACCCCTTTGAGGAATGGCCGTGGCTGACCCTCGCTAGATTCTGTCTTATGACTCTGGTGCACTGTCACAGACTGACAACATCATCAATTTATGTGAATGGAAATATTACAGAAAAGACAGATCAAGATGGGGAGCTGTGTTAGTCTATCTGTAGCAGGAGAAAAGAGCAGGAGTCCAGGAGCACCTTAAAGACTAACAAAATGTGTGGCAGGCTTTGGTGAGTCACCGGTCACTTCTTCAAATACCCTGCCACAAATTTTGTTAGTCTATAAGGTGCTCCTGGACTCTTATTCTTTTCTACTGCTACAAGACAAGCTATAGATTCTGAGTATAGCCAAGGGATCTGAAGACTGTTTGGCAGCCTAAAACTCTAGTGATTTTGTGGCAAGCTAGGTTTTATTCTTGGGGCTGAGAGAACTGTGACTGGCCCAAGGTCACCCAGCTGGCTTCATGTGGAGGAGGAGTGGGGAATAAAAAGACATATAACCAGGGGTCGTTTCGTAGAAAAAGAGCTAGGGGAACTCATTAGCATAACTCATTAGCATATGCCACACCCCCTGACATCACCGGAAGTGTGTCATAAGGCCACACACCCCGCCCCCAACGGTCCCGGCCGTTGCCGCCGGCCTTGCAGCTCCACTGCCGAGCCCCATGAGGGGCCCGGCGCCCCGCCCCCGTACCTCACCCGGGGGAACTGCGATCCCCCGCGATCCCCCCCGAAATGACCTTTGCATATAACCAATGCTCCCTCTAAGCTGTGGAGTCTTGTGAGGAAAAATTTTACTTTGTAAGCTACTGGCATTAAAGTTGTGAGCAAGCGATTTGGCTACTGCATAAATTAGGTTGCTCTGGAGCCATCCTTCCTGAGCCAAGACAAAAATCTGAGGTGGAGGCTAAAAAACTATGAGCTAGCTCACACTAGAGCTGTGGTGGCTCAAGTGGTTAAGACGCTGAACTGCAGGCTGTGGAAGGTCAGTAGTTCAGCAGTTCGAGACCCGAGTGTGCCGCATGACAGAATGAGCTCCCGTCTCTAGTTCCAGCTCCTGTCAACCCAGCAGTTCGAAAGCAAGAAATTGCAAGTAGATAAATAGGTACCACTTCAGTGGGAAGGTAAGAGCGTTCCGTGCACTTTGGTGTTTAGTCATGCCGGCCACAAAGCTCTTCGGCTTTGAAACGGAGATGAGCACCGCAACCCTAGAGTCGGATTCGACTGGCTTTCGAGGAAGGGAACCTTTACCTTTACTAGCTCACACTAACTCAGCTTAGAGGGAACACTGCATATAACATAACATCAGACACGAAGCCCTTCATGTCCTTGGACCCTCATACCTGCAAGACTGCCTCCGCTCCTACACTCTGCCAGTTTTGCTCACTGGAGCAGGGTCTTCCGCAGGTGCGAACCTGCAAACAGGCACCTTGCTGTGGCCCCCACCTTATGGAACGGCCTGCCCTGAGGTGGTCAGGAAGGATCCCTCTCTCCCGGCTTTTGGCAAACTATGCAAAACTGAATTATCCAAGAGGACTTTTCTATGCAGGCAATAGAATCAGGCTGTACTAAAATATCTATCCGAAGAAGTGAATGGTGACTCACAAAAGCTCCCACACCCTGCCACATATTTTTTTAGTCTTTTAAGGTGCTACTGGACTCTTGCTCTTTTCTACTATACTAAAATGTTTCACAAAGTTACTTGGAAACATTATTCGGGACTACTGTGGACAGTGTGCTGAAACTAGGATCCTATTATGTAACTTTGGTGTAGTGGTTAAGTGCATGGACTGTAACCTGGGAGAACCGGGTTTGGTTCCCCACTCCTTCACTCGCAGCCGCTGCATGACCTTGGGCAAGCCATAGTTCTGTCAGAGCTGTTCTTGAAAAAAGAGCAGTTTCTGTCAGAGCTCTCTCAGCTCATCCGACCTTACAGGGTGTCTGTTGTGGGGAGGGGAAGGGAAAGGAGATTGTCAGCCGCTCTGAGACTCTGAGAGAAGGGTGGGGTATAAATCCAATCTCTTCTTCATGATTGAATGTGTCATTTGGCTTTAGTTCTATTTTTAGACTTCTGGCTGGTTGTACAACCTTAATTCCTATTACATTGTTTACTGAATGTTCCATCCTCAGCATTGTAATCTGCCTTGAGTCCAAGCAAGAAAGGCAGACTATAAATAATGTTAATAACTTTTAAAAGTGTGCTAGAAGTGAATGGTATGTAAACAGGAGTTGGACCAAAAAATAACATCCAGTTGGAAGTTTTTCCCCATGGTCAGATAAGAGTCGATTTTGTCAGAATGGCTCAATTTATTTATTTTTTAATTTTATTTATTATTATATTTCTACCCCGCCCTCCCTGCGAACGCACTCAGGACGGCTCACAAAAAGGGCACCATGTGCCAATATAAAACAATCCGCAGGCCGCTTTTCATCTCTCCTTTAAAGGGATGGACGCACATCCCTTTCTAACAGGGATTTCTGAGCATTTGCATCATAACTTGGAATCTTCTTAGGGCAGGGGAATACAGCCTTGTAACAAACCTGGTTGTGAGTTATCACAAAGAACGTATATGGACAATTATTGGGTATAGATTTAACAACCTTTGAGATTATTCCCATGTGAATGGGGACTTTCAACATAGCCACCATTTTCTTTGGACATCTGGGAGGAGTCATTCTTAGATAATCCCTTAATCCACTTTACCTTTCTAATTAAAGCACACCCTACTTTTTGAAAAGTACAGGATGTTCAGTAATCCAAGATTATCACTTGTTAATCAGTAGCCATAGACTCTCCTTTAGAAAACAGGATGGCATTTTAGACTGAACATGCCTGCATATGAAAACAAATTTCACAGAAAAGTAAACAAATCTATATTGCTGTTTTCTTTCTTTTTTTTAAATTGCCTAACACATCTAATAAATTCTGGGGAATTATAGAGTCGGAAGGGACCTCCAGGGACACCTAGTCCAACCTCCTGCACTATGCAGGAAATTCACAGTTACCTCCTCCCCACACCCCAGTGACCCCTGCTCCATGCACAGAAGACAGCAAAATAACCCCTCCAGGATCCCTGGCCAAACTGGTGTGGAGAAAATTGTTTCCCAACCCCAAAGTGGCAATCGGCATTTCCCTGGTCATTTCCTTAGCAGCTTACCCTCTTTGGGTTCCATTTTAGGGAGAAATAGGGGATTATAAAAGTTTTCAACAGATAATATCAGGATTCCCCAAGAAAGTCAGTAAAAACAGATGACCTTTCTAGAAAGAAAGTCTACCCAACACCTCTAACCTTCCCCTGCCTTTTGCAGACACAGAAGAGGGTTAGGAATTCCCCCAAATAAGTTTTCTTTTACGATTATTACTCTATGATTTTCATTTTCCATGCAAAACACGTTTGCGGCTTCCTTCCACAAACGTTTTGGGACAACATTCTCAAGTCCTTGTGCCAAGGGAACCCCCATGCTCAACTGCAAGCAGACAGGAGCAAGCGTCCAACTAAAATCCTCACCTGTAAGGCAAACACAGAGTACCTGGGCGAGAGGGGGCCCCTGAACCCTGCCACATCCACAACCTTCCCTCACTGGGCCGTTCATTTCAGCACCTTTCTTCCACATACACACCCTTCAGGAAAAGATGGCAGATTTCATTCCATTTGTCCCATGCTCTGGTTTTTTAGATAAAGAGGCACTCCAAGTATTGCTTTCTTAGCATGTCAATGGGTATTTACCTTTTCCCTCTCCTAGCAGCTAGGGAAGCGGTAAGGTAAAGGTAAAGGTTCCCTTGCTCAAAAGCCAGTCGAATCCGACTCTAGGGTTGCGGTGCTCATCTCCATTTCAAAGCTGAAGAGCCAACGCTGTCTGAAGGCATTTCCGTGGTCATGTGGCCGGCATGACTAAACACCAAGGCGCGGAGAACGCTGTTACCTTCCCACCGAAGTGGTACCTATTTATCTACTTGCAATTTCTTGCTTTCAAACTGCTAGGTTGGCAGGAGCTGGAACTAGAGACGGGAGCTCACTCTGTCATGCGGCACTCGGATCTCGAACTGCTGAACTACTGACCTTCCACAGCCTGCAGTTCAGCATCTTAACCACTTAAATTAGGAGGGTGCAGCTGGTTTTACATGAAACTGGGCTTTTCATTCACGTCTCAGGTGTATTCGTCCTCATCATAGATATCAGTTGGTGAAGCCCTTCCTTTCTAGGGTGAGGAGACACGTATCTCTACCCCCCTCCTTGCATCTGCTGACTGGAGCATATAAACAAGTAATATATCACTTTTCTTTTCAAGTGCACTGCCTGGGGGGAGAGGGGGGGTCTACCTTCAGACTGCACCAAGCAAAATATGTGCTGTTGGCAGGCGATCAGATGTAGCATCAGAGCAGAGAACCTGTAACTTATGAGAATCAAGAAAAAAAATTAGAATCAGCTGTTGGTAGGAAGTGGAACGCTGTGTACAGAACCGCATATGGAGAGGATCTTCTTTGGTGGGAACATCTGTTAGCTTGTCTGGGTGGAAGATGCCCCTGAGAGTTCCAGTAGCTGCTAAGTTACTCTCTCCAGGATTGCCTTACTTCATCCAGTTCTTGAGAAACAGGCTGTGTGAGACATTAAGTTGTTTCTATACATTAACACCTGTCCTCTGGAGCAACTTCAAGGCCCAACTGGCCCGGCCCATTTTCGTTATGAACAGAACACATGTCTAACTCATACTTCAAAATTCTACCAAGGATTCTACAATAGGCACACAAGGGTTCATTTGCTTGCAAATCAATGAGGGAGCATCCTTTGATGGTGGAAAATGTGTGGGTAGGGAAGCACAGGAAACACTGCTATAGGGGATGCAGTAGTAACCAGATGTTAAGTTTGGTGCAGAGAAGTGGCAATGAGCCTGCAGATCTCAGGTCCCCATCTCTAGCCTCTCCATTTAAAGGTCTTAAGCTACGCACCCACCCGAATCTATCTTAAGTAGTAGAGTTAGGGAAGATCCAAGCTCACCCACTGAGTTTCTTCTGGACCACCGGTATAACCAATCCCATGTATGCTGTGATCCAGACACTGGGTTACCTAGCCCTATGGTCCAGTGTAAGGCAGTTTTGAAGAACCAAAATAATACTGAGGGAACAACAGATTCATGCAGGATGAAATACATAGAGGGAAAGCCTACAGGATCTTCTAGTTTCTACCCATATTGACACATAACCCCATACACCACATAAAGAATGCTGGAGACCTCGCCACCTCATCCCATCAGTGTATCTTGGCTGACTTACAAATTTCAACACAGCATACTAAAATATGTGCATTTATTCAAATAGGATTCTGATCTTGTGAACCGTTTGGCATTGAGACAACAGGACAGCTTTCTTTAAGCATTACAAGTCGATGGTACAATTAAGTTCTCTTTCAGTCGCGCTTCTACAGAAGGACAACAGAGGGAGGAAGGGCTTGCGCACACACCATACAGCTAAGTCATTCACAGCACTTGTCTGTTCTAAGCTCCCCCCACTAGCGATAATGCGTGCAATGGTGATCAACGCAACGTCGATGCAAGTTGCCTTGTATTAGGTTGTAACTTGTGAACATGTTCTGCAGGCTGAGAAAGAGACAGGACAGGAACCAATTAGCAAATAGCCTTTTTGGAGACAAAGAGTATGAAAAGACTGTTTGACCACATGCCAGAATCCACAGAAGTATGCCTGGGTCTACCCAGGAAGACATCCTGGATTTCAGCCCCTCTGAAGACTTTTAAGTGAGGCTGCATTGGCCAAATCCGGTTCCACTGTTGAAGTAGAAGGAATACTCGGGAGAGGTCCGTTTTGTATTTCCTGTTAAGAAAAGGTCAAATTTCCGTATGCTTCCGAAGAGGCCATGCCCGGCACATCTTTTCGGCCTGCAGAATGCCATCAAAACCCTGACTTTGTATCCCTCCTGAACACAAGATACAATACCACTAGTTGCTTCAATATTTTAATTCTCCAATTGAACGCACCACAGCTGGGGAAGAGTCACATTACGTGGAGACCATATATAGATGATGTTTGTAAATGGATTTTCACTCTACCACCTGCTCAAGTATATCCCAAAAGAAACATCCCCCCCAAAAGCAGTCCTTTCAGCAGAAAAAAAACGCACTGAAAATTATCCTTATATTACAGAAGTGGGCTCCTCTTTGGCGCTGGTGGCGGGCAGCCAAGGGTGAAAAAGTTCAGAACACAAAGAATCCCTTAAAGAAGAAAACACTTTTTAATTTAACAACACTAATTTTTTTTAGTATCCGTTTTAGTCCAAGGCACCTGTAAGAATACTTGCTGGTGTGAACTTTTTGAGTGAGCTGCGGCACAACACCGTTGTGCTGTTCTGGCTGATCTGAAGAATGCTCTCCTGCATTTGCTCTCACTTGTGACTTCGTTTTTGAGACAAGGGGTTAGCTTGGAGCAGCCGCTTCTTTTAGCGAGAGCTGTAAACAGAGACTCGACACCACTGAGAAAGTTTTATCACGTACAATCCAGCACGTAACGCAACAGATACCATCTGGAAGGAGAGACGCACAATCCCATTAAGAGAAGCAGAGAAGCATTGCATAGGTCTGTTCTTCAAATTGTCGGGGGCAAGAGCGTTCACAAGGTATGTAATACTGAACGTGGTCAGGCAGTAGCCGCCTTTGGAGATCTTCCAAACGGTTAGCTTTTCGGCTAATGTTGGACTCTTCTGTCTGGGAAACTAAGGTAAGGAGCATCCTCTCGTCAGTTATAGTTTTGGGAGCATTTAAAAATGGGGGCCTTGAAGACAGCAATGGAAAAACAAGTTCGAGATGTCAAACCAAGGCAGATCAGGTTCATAGTCTGAGTTGGGGAATCGGCTTCACCCTCCCTCCCCTTTCAACAAAATCCTTACATGATAGTATGACTCAGAGTGGGAATACATGTCCGAAACGTGAGTGGATTATACATAAAACCATTCAGCAAGAGCTGAAGGGTAAATGATGGTACAGTCTGTAGGAACGCTGTCAAGGTAGTACCCATTATGCTCCTGGCCAAACAGCTCTGCCGCTCTGAAGGGCTCGTTGACACATCTGTATGGTTTGCAATAACGCTCAGTGACTCAGTCCCACCACTAGACCGTATGCTATCAAGCTGGATGAATTTAAAGTCATGCACATTAAGGTCTCTTCGCTGAAGAGAGAGTAAAGAACACTTTTACAAAAGTCTACTCGGTGTACAAAGTAGTATATCAAAACATGCTCGGAAAGGGGCGCCAATGCTTCTGCTGAATTCGTTCTCTCCTGCTGCATCCGCAAAATAAAAAAAACTCCCCAAAATGTTGGTCCATAATTGTTTTTTTTGTTCCGGAGATGTCTTCCTTACATAAATGCCTTTTGCTGGTAAGTCGTTTCAAGTTCAGGCTTGCAACTTTTTTACAACCCTCTTTTCATAAAAACAGAAGGGGAATGCCATTTGGCAGTCTTCCCCTCCCCGCCACACAAAATAAATCTGATATATAATATTCTGTGACAAGATCTCCCACAGACCAAAATGATAAAATAAATCAGGGACCTTTCTTACGTGGTTCTCCAACCTGGGAAATGTCTTGACCGCAGGTTAAAGAATACTCCAGCTTCTAGAGAAAGGCAGAACCTGCCTCGGTTTTGTTTCAGTCAGTCAACGTCACAATATTTTAAATCCGGAATTCAGTGTACTCAGCCGAAAACTCGATAATTTACAATATTGAAGCATTTTTAAACACTAACGTTTCCCTCATTCGCAAACTCATGAACTGGCTCTGCCCGTATGACTGGCCATCAAAAGAACTTCTTAGCTGCCGCTTCTTGCTGACTCCTAAAACCACACAAAAAGAGAGAAACCCGTCAATTCAGATGGAAAGGAGGAGGTCGGTCTTGGCTGTCTGAAGGCAGCAGGGCACCTTTCAGGTCAAGGGCAAGCACGAACCACGGGCTTCATCTGGAAACTACTAAACCCAGAGGTCGATTCGGGGGGGATCGCGGGGGATCGCAGTTCCCTCGGATGAGGTACGGGGGGGGCACATGACGAAGCCCCGCCCCCTGCTTCCGGCCGCCCCGCTTCCGGCCCTCATTCAGCCAGGAGGAGGCAGGAGAAGAGGGAGGGTAAGTTGCTTCCTCCCCGCCTCTCCCCACCCCTGCCTGGGGCCAGGGAGGGCCTTGGCGGGGCTTCCTCGCACTCCCGCCGGCCTTGCAGGTCCACCGCCGGGCCCCTGGTGTCAGGGGGTGTGGCATATGCTAATGAGTTATGCTAATGAGTTCCCCTAGCTCTTTTTCTACGAAACGATCCCCAAACAGTGCTGGCTCCAAGTAGCGCTGACTCCAGCATTACGATCTACCAAACGAGTTTTGCTGAGACTGAGCCCCACATACAAATTATACTGTTTTAGATTTCTTTAAAAAAGCGTTACTGCATGAACTCTTTAAACCAGGCATATTTACTTCTGGGATATGACGGCAAGCCTTGGAGAAAGACTGGGAAAGCGATGGAACCATCTTTTTAAACTATCACACGTGGAAATGAGGATCGCCTGAGCTGCGAATGTTTTTTTTAGAGCCCAGGCTGATAAGCTGTTATGGGCTGGCTCACATACTACATGGCAACTGCAAACAGGAGTGCAGGGACTCCATTGCCAACGACCTTTGTGAAGGCAGGGCTTCATCTTTCGTTTTGTTGCTTTCCCACTTGGCCAGGCAACCAACCCGCAAATGGGCAAAACCGACAACTGCCCGTATGGGTGCTCTCTCTGTTGGGGCTCCCAACTTGTGGGACGGCCTGCCCAAGGAGGCCAGGAAAGCTCCCACTCTCCTGGCCCTCTGAAAACTAGGCAAAACTTAACTATTTGAGAGGGTTTTTCTGCACAGGCAATAAGGCTACTTTAGGCCAAATGGTTCACAAACTTGCTTGGATAAACGACTGATACTGGTCTAATACTGCTGCTGCATATAGCTTATGGTAAGCAGGATCCTACTATGTCATTTTTGCACCACTTAGGTGTTAATACTATGCTATACTTCAGTTCTTTCTGGTGGTTCCAGATTTCTAATCTCCTAATGAATTCGTTATTGAATGCCCCATTTTGCTGACTGTACTAACTCACTATGCGTCATCCACCTTGAGTTCACAGAATCATAGAGTTGGAAGGCACCCCCAGGATCATCCAAGTCCAACCCCCTGCACAATTCAGGAAATTCACAAAATACCTCCCCTCCCCACACACACCCAGTGACCCCTGCTCCACACCCAGAAGATGTAAAAAAAAAACCCTCCAGAATTTCCAGCCAAACTGGCCTGGGGAAAAAATTGCTTCCTGACCCCTTTTGTCTGTGAGAAAAAGGGGGCTACATTTTTATTTATTTTATTATCAAACTTATACCCCGCCCTCCCCGCATTATATAAATAATGTAAATCCCCACCACCACAGGAACACACCAGCTGCTTTCTCTGGATGTGAGAGATTAAAAACCAGTACTGGACCATGGGTTTGTGGTGGGGGAATGAGTTTCAGGAAGGAAAACGGCTTGAGAACAAGGGTTCTCAGCCGTGGACCACGGGTACCCAGGCCCTGGCAAAACAAAAACCAACCCTCTGCTTCTCGACCGGTTCGCTATTTTATCAATTGGTTCAGAAACCAAGGAGACCCCATTAGGCCCCTCCGCAGCGACTGGGGTCCCCCTCGGAAGGGCCTTTTCACAAGCTGAACTAGTCGGTCCTGCTGAAGCACACATGACCACAAATGGTTTGTTCTGAGCCACACCTGAACAGTGACTTACTTGTACATGATGTAGCCAACAAACAGCACTGTCTGGATGGCTACAAATATAAAGAAGTGTGTTGTCGATAAACATGATGGAAACGGAGGCAGCTCTGGACATTTGGGCTTTTCGTTTGATGGCTGGAAAACAAGAGGGATCACTCAGCAAGTGGCTGCCATAAATCAGCTGCGACTTGACCGCGCTTCACACACACACACACACACACACTCACTCTCTCTCTCTCTCTCAAAGTAGTACTTCAGTGTTCAACAAACGCTGGTCTTTCTTGCCAGGGTGGGCACTGGTATTTCCTGAATCAGACAATGAAAGGACTTGATCCAGGCCTGGCCCAGGGGAGCTCTCAGGTGCCTTGAAGTCACCTGGTAAGATGCCTGGGATGGCACCAGCCTACGTTCATTCTTCCCACTGACACATGAAAGACTTTGGCAAGGTTAGGTGCAGCGGACAGGGACCGTGAGGCTGAGCGTGCTGCCTTAGAGGCAGAAGGGCTCACCAAAGATACGTGTCCTCCAAGGCAGTGTGCTCAGGTTCACTGACCAGAAGCCCACAGACAGGACGTGAAACAAGCCCGCTCGCAACTGACCTAAACAGTGGTCAAATGACAAAGAACAGCTCTGCCAGCCAGGCCATGCTAGCTCACACTAACTCAGCTTAGAGGAAACACTGGTTCGGGGCTGAATCAGAGTTACAGAGTTGGAAGAGACCTCAGGAGCCACCGAGTCCTGCTCCCTGTGAAGGAAACCTACAGCCGGAGCTGCCCAGTCTTTGCTCGAAGGCCTCCAACAAAGGAGCGTCGCCCACCCTCCCTGTCATTGATACCATCGTCAAACTGCTCTGTTGGAAAGCTTGCAGAATTGTGCTCCTTATGCAAAACCCCAGCGGTGTTCTGCACCCATTGCCTTTCCCCCTTTCCAATTTATGTATCAATCCTAGACTCTGTAGCTCTGCTGCAAATGCTTTTAGTGGCCTCATACAGATAACCATGTCAGACAGAGATGGGTCTACAGGACTTGTCTTATCTGTACACCCAGGCAATGTCTGTATCCCCCTTTTTGGGGATACTTTTGCATACGTGTGTGTGCATGCCCATGCCTGGGAGTCATGGCAACCTCTGGCGACTCCTACTGGGGCATGGAGGACGTTCAGAGAAGTGGCTTGATCGCCTGCCTCTGGCCTCCCTGCCCTGGTATTCCTTGGAGGTCTCCCATCCAAATACTTGCCAGGGTCGGCCCTGCTTAGCTTCTGAGATCTGACAAGATTGGGTTTGCCTGGCCTATCCAGGTCAGGGCAATGTCTGCACTTTCAAAGTCCTGGGAGTGCAGATGCGGACGGGGGCAAGACAGGTGTGCTCAAATAATGACCTACCCGGTCCTTTTAATGGGAGATGCTGGGGACTGAACCTGGGACCTCCTGCACGCAAAGCTCATGGTCTATGAGTATAAAACTAGATCTGTGTGGCTTATTATGACAGTAAGAGTATCGCACAGAAGAAGGATGTTGAACATGCGCACTCTTCTCTTTGCGTTTTGCTCCAGGCACTTTTTCTCAGCTTACTTCCAAAAGGAGAGCCAAGAAGGGAAGGCAGCGCTCGGAACAAAGAAGCAAGGCAAGAGGAGGCCCACTGATAATACCAGCTGCATCCCTCTACCCCCTGATTAACAGGTGCATGTGGTGATGCAGCCCTGAACCGGATGGGCCAGGCTGGCCTGATCTCGTCAGATCTCGGAAGCTAAGCAGGGCCGGCCCTGGTTACTGTTTGGATGGGAGACCAGCAAGGAAGACCGGGGTCGCTACACAGAGGCCGGCTATGGCAAACCACCTCTGCACGTCTCTTGCCTTGGAAACCCTTTGGGGTTGCTGTATGTCGGCTGCGACATGACAGCCTTTTCCACCATGGTGGATGTGACCGATGACCCCACCTCATCTGCTTTGCCTTTTCGTGGCAGCATGCAGATCCGCATGACCGAACGGTACCATGCTCACAAACATCCCCGTACCATGTTTCTCTGGACTAGGTGTTCAATGTCCCTCTTCACTACGTGGAGATGCTCCTTGATGTCGTTGAAGTGTTGGGTTGTTTCGTAGATCGCACCAGCAGAGCCAGGATGCTGAGCGCCACTGACTAGCCTCAACGTCTCTCCCACGGAGTTTCTGGAAACAGACAAAACAACCTTTTCAGTCACTTCCATTGTGCCCCTCTCTACGGCAAGAGGAAAAGCTTCCTGCTCCAACTCCAAGACACTAATCATTCCTTGGCAGAGCTCCCTTTATTTGCCAGGCAGGAAGGCCAACTGGATCAGAGAAAGAGGGAAGAAGTGGAGCCCCGGGACAGAGAGGTCTCTTCTCTCCTCCTCCTAGCACAACTGATGCTCCAGCAGAATCCTGTAGCTCTTCATCCCTGCACGGCAATAGATGGGGGAGAACAGCTGAGAAGCAGAAGGGGAGGATCCCGCCAAAGACTGGGGAAGAGGGGTCAACAGAGCCCTTTGCTTGGCTGTGCTGCTTGTGGGAACCGGCTGACGAATCCTGCCGTGGCTGTTTAGACCTCACACGACTCAAAATGACCCCCCTCCCCAGGTCAAAAACCTGCCAGGGGCAGAAAGTCAGAAACGAGACTCTTGTACTGATCGGCACTGATCCAGGGCACAAGCCTTGCGTCACGCTGTATGGGTGTGGAGTTTGACTGTACAAGGTGTCCCGCCCCATTAAGAAACACTGGGACAGGCGGCAAAGTAGAATGCGGTCCCACACCAAAACACGTGCTCTCTGCCCCAATGTCACAATTTTTCCATGGGGAAAAGATGTCCCCCCATTTTTTCCAGACCTACATCACTACTCAGCTCTGCTTAACTTCAGCAAGGTTGCTGAATCATGTGTCTTCTAAGCATCCACTGGAACATCTTTATCTTGTGGTCACTGTAAACGGCCACTCACATTACCTATTAAGACGGATAATCACAGCTTTACGTACTTTCTAAATTGTCATCAGTTGGGTGAATTTTTCTTCAGTTTTCCCACTGGAACTGGCTTTCCTCCCCCCCAGCTCTTGAAATTCCCAAGCACCAAGCTCTCCAAATTATTTTACTGCCTTTAAAGATTGCACACATTGAATGTGACACATACGATCCAAATGTAGAAAAGACTAGCTGTATGTAAAGAAAGGAGTTTTTGGACAAGTTGCAGCTTGGTTTCTGACACGGTTTTCAATCTAAGTCTCCCAAAGCTTTCAATAATATCATAATTCCCAAAGAAGCAAAATTCTATTTCAAAAAAGGCAAACAGAACTGTTGAAATGCCCTCATGTAAGAAATAAAGAAGAAGCTTTAGGGATCAGCAAAGATTTAGGGATGAGGGTCATGATTACCTTTTACAGGACAAATTCATTTCCTGCATGCATCAATGCAATACGTAGCATTATCTTGGCCTTTCGGCTCATACAGAAAACAAATTAAAGCCATGAACGGTGCAGATGCTGAAGCTGTGATTAGACATCTAAACCGAGCTGATAAGGTAGCCAGGATGGTTCTTAATCAATATGTTTATATATATTTTCCCTATTATGATGCTTCTTTCCAGTTGCAAAGAGGATTAATGCCCACTGCTGGATATCATCACATGAATGATAATCTCATCTCAATGTTAACAGAACAATCAAAATTTGTGTCTCGAACCAGATTTTCATTTACTTGAAACTGCAACTCTTGGCTTAGCCTTTTCCTTCCCACAAAAACGGGGGGGGGGGGGGGGGGGGGGACGCCTAACCAAAAAAAGATAACGTAAGCCAAAAAGGTTGAGAGCACAAAGAAACAGTAAAAAAAGGAGTATGATGCAAAATGTAAATGAATAATTTCAATTATGTGCACCAAACATAACAGCAGTCATTTAATACATAAACGGATCAGGAACTGGAAACAACTGTACACATACAACAAGATAACACACACACACTCCCAAATACAACGAAACAGAATGCCAAATGCGTTTCGGCACAAAGCTTTCATCAGTGATTTATAACCATAATTAGCACATTCATATCTAGGGTTGCCAGGTCATTGGGGAGCCACCAGCGGGGGACGGGGGGGGGGGGGGGGTTGCCAGATCCGGGTTGGGAAACTCCTAGAGATTTGGGAATGGAGCCTGAGGAGAACAGGGACCTCCAATGCTATAGAGCCCACCCTCCAAATCATCCATTTTCTCCAGAGAAACTGAAGTCTGGAGATGAGCTGTGATTCCAGGGGATCCCCAGGTCCCACCTGGAGGCTGGCATCCCTAGTCCAACTCACACCGCAAAAGACATAACGAATCAAAAGAACCAGCAAGATAACCAGATTAGTTTCTTGAAGTGAATTATATGCTCCTTATATGAAATCAAGCTTCAAATATTTCCACATCTGGATATCTCTGATCCAAGCAGGAACGATACATGTGTGTGAGTAATCTGGCTGTGATAATATCAAAAAACCAAAAAGTTATGTTCCGTATCCAATGAGGAGAATTTCTACTGCCCTAACCTTAGTGGCCAAAGACTAACTCAGTCTCATCAGATCTCGGCATCTAAGCAGGGTCAGCCCTGGTTAGTACTTGGATGGGAGACCACCAAGGAAGTCCACAGTCGCTATACAGAGGAAGACAATGGCAAGTCACTTCTTTTCTGTCTCTTGCCTTGAAAACCCTAGGGGAGTTGGCGGAAGTCGACTGACCTGATGGCAGGAAAAAAAAACCCTGAAGTTGCTGGCATTATCACTTTCTCACTTAACAGATTATACAATTTAAGAGGTACAGAACATGTGTCAGCCATGTCTTGGAGATTTCATCCGATTCATGCACAGGATCAAACTAGATCAAGATGACTTGTCTCCCGTTGCCCTTTTGAGGCTCCACTACAGCCTTGCAGGTTCTTGTTTTGGGCTGGGCCTCATCACGGAGAAAAGGGGGGATTTAACCCTTCCACGCTTGCATGGCTTTGCTGATCGAGCCAAGGTCCCCTGCTCTTAGTCTTTCGTTTTCTATAAAGGACCATAATGTTTGTTTGTTAGCAAAATTATGGAGGAGTGGGTTAAATTCTCCCTCCTCTCCTTGTGAGGCCGCAACCCAAATCAGGGCCTCCCGAAGCTCTAATTTAATGTATTATCTTGCTCTTACTGAATTACTTTCTACTTCTGTAATTCCAGTTTTTGCACTGTTTACAACATATCATGTCTGATACTTTTGAGCACTCTTTCTAATTTCTGTGAGCCAACTTCTATTGCATTGCCGTGGGATGTCTTGTGGTGTCTGAGTGCATGGCTTTACACTACATTATCATGCCTTAAGTTTCAGAAAAGGACGGTGGGCTAGAAATAATTTTAAAAGTCCGCTTAAATATCATCTACCAGTATCTCAGTTGGGGTAGCAGGTAAGGAGGTATTTTCTGTAATTGCTTGGATATTCATTCGAACTGCATCCCGAACCATTCTGAAACTCTTTTGTAGGGGAAACACGCATGGAGCTTGGGGTGTCTGTGTGTTAAGTGCTGTCATGTTGATTCCAACTTATGGCGACCCTATGAATTAATGACCACCAAAACATCCAGTCTGACTCCAGCTGGGTCTTCCTCTTTTTCTGCTGCCTTAAATTCTTTCTAGAATTATTGTCTTCTCCAGTGAGTCTTGTTTTCTCATAACTTGATCTAGAACCCACTTATTTGTCTTTTTGGTGGTCCCACCTTATGGGATATGGGAAATCGACATTCAAACCCTGATGAGCTATAGAAGTCAGTGAGTGAGTGTAGGCTAAACTCCTGGCCTCAGCTATTTCACGGTCTTCTTCCGATAAGACGAGAAATGTT
>NW_015162480.1:301711-322642 GCF_001447785.1 Gekko japonicus
GTTACTAGAATCAATTAAGAGAGAAATCTTTGAAATGCAGAAATTGAAGGTAAACAGAAGCAAGTTTTCAGGATTAAGAGCGCTGATTAAAAAACTGCTTGCATCAAACAATACCACTGGGGGGGGGGGAGATATACACAGACTGAATTCTTTTATTGTGTACATAGGACAGAAGTCTTTTCTAATCAAGTGCTTAGGAAATGCAAAAGTCTGGACATGAAAATTACATGGACAATAAGTCTTTTTTCTCGAGGGTGACCAAGACGGCAGAAGGATGATCATTTTGGTTTTTTTATCCACTACAAGACATTCTTTAATCTCCAGCTGAAAATATTAAGATGATGTTACGCAGAGGCATTTGTAATAAGTAGTCACTAAAAAGGGCAGGCTTCTGATGTTAATAAGGAAATCTAATTTACTTGCCAAGTATAAAGATTGGACAAGAATATTAAAGTGAAAGATGTCCCTGAAAAACAAGGGCAACAATTCTAATCTTTATTCTGTAAAAGCTGACCTACTTATATAACCCTGAAAGAGCTGTCCTTGAACTATTAATGTTGAGAGACATCCCATTTTAGAACTGCTTACACAAAGATTCCAACAAAATTTCTTGCAAGGTATTTAAAGAGCTCAAAGCAGTGAAAGAGGGAGGAAATGCTTTGTTTACTGTGCTCTACTATCAGCTATACCAATACTAAAAATTTTCATTGCCCACAGGGGTCCACCAATGCAACTATGACAGGACCCTACACAAAAGCAATTTATAACCCAATAACAAATTACATTAGGTGTGTAGCTCTATGCCTACTCAAATGGTTCCATAGTGGCTGAAAAACTTTTTAGGATGATCCATAAGAACATAAGAGTAGATGGGCAAGAGCACACTAGTGGTCCATCTAGCTCAGCATCTTACCCAGGATGGTCCATACGAATGTAAGAGTAGATGCGCAAGAGCACACTAGTGGTCCACCTAGCTCAGCATCTTACCCAGGATGGTCCATACGAACGTAAGAGTAGATGCGCAAGAGCACACTAGTGGTCCACCTAGCTCAGCATCTTACCCAGGATGGTCCATACGAACATAAGAGTAGATGGGCAAGAGCACACTAGTGGTCCATCTAGCTCAGCATCTTACCCAGGATGGTCCATACGAATGTAAGAGTAGATGCGCAAGAGCACACTAGTGGTCCACCTAGCTCAGCATCTTACCCAGGATGGTCCATACGAACGTAAGAGTAGATAGGCAAGAGCACACTAGTGGTCCACCTAGCTCAGCATCTTACCCAGGATGGTCCATACGAATGTAAGAGTAGATGCGCAAGAGCACACTAGTGGTCCACCTAGCTCAGCATCTTACCCAGGATGGTCCATACGAACGTAAGAGTAGATAGGCAAGAGCACACTAGTGGTCCACCTAGCTCAGCATCTTACCCAGGATGGTCCATACGAACGTAAGAGTAGATAGGCAAGAGCACACTAGTGGTCCACCTAGCTCAGCATCTTACCCTGGATGGTCCATACTGAAGTAAGAGTACATGGGCAAGAGCACACTAGTGGTCCATCTAGCTCAGCATCTTACCCAGGATGGTCCATACGAACGTAAGAGTAGATAGGCAAGAGCACACTAGTGGTCCATCTAGCTCAGCATCTTACCCAGGATGGTCCATACGAACGTAAGAGTAGATAGGCAAGAGCACACTAGTGGTCCATCTAGCTCAGCATCTTACCCTGGATGGTCCATACTGACGTAAGAGTACATGGGCAAGAGCACACTAGTGGTCCATCTAGCTCAGCATCTTACCCAGGATGGTCTATAGGAACGTTAAGAGTACATGGGCAAGAGCACACTAGTGGTCCATCTAGCTCAGCATCTTGTTCCCAACAGGGGACAGTCTGGTGCCACAAGGAAGCCCATAACCAGGACTTGCAGACAACACCCCCTCACCTGCTGCCTGCTTCCCAGCATTTGACCATCAGAGGCAGTCTGCCTCTGGACTTGGAGATCCATGTCAGCTACCACGGCCAGCAGCGAGGGAATATCTGTCCTCCATAAACTTGTTTAACGTCCCCTTGTTAAATCCACCTAAACCACACGCAACGCACGCTGACGGGCGATACAAAGAAATCCAAAACCAACCTCTTGGGAGTTCCCCTGCTTACAGTTACCATTTTCATCAGACAACATGGTGCCCCTGCCATAACTGAAGAGGGCTGCGACACCCTCCGTTTGCTCGTGTCCCTCGATTGGCTCACCTTATTTCACCAACTTGCCTCAGAACCTCCTCTTGAGTTTTCACAGCCGTATCCAATCCTTGAAGAGGCACCTTGGGAGGGGAGGGAAAAGGAGGAGGAAGAAGTCACACAGAGCGTGCTGGTGAGGCCAAGAATGGCAAAATGCCGAATGGTGTCACCTGTGACATGATTGCCAAAGGAGAACCTTAAATCTACCTGCCCTTGCTGGCCTGGGACACCAGCTCCTCTTTTTGAAATCTCGTCTGACAAAGTAGAGACGTATCTCCTCTGCTCATCCAGGATCATATCCAGTTGCCGGTTGAGCTGCTTTATTTCAAGATGGATTCGGTTTTGGCCCTCGAAAATTTGCCTCAGTTCACGGTCGCTCACTGACTCAAAGAAATCATCTGCTAGGAAAATGGAATAAAGGAAGAGAAGATAACTCTAGCCGCTTTGCATTTGAAGTATTTAATATCCTACTTTCCTAGCACATGCTCAAAGTGTTTTGCGACATGACAACGCAACCATCACAGAATAAAAAGCCATAACGAAATAAATAGACAATGCATCAAAGATAGGGCCTCAAATACTCACAGATGCATATTCATCACATATCAGAGTGGATCTAAACAACCATGAACGATACTCTGCTTGAAGGACGTATTGTCGCTATTTCCCCCTTCGTATGGCTACTCCTAGTATTGACTAATTACTGTTTCTGGAAGATGTGGATCCTCGGGAGCAACGCAAGAGCGTGAGAGACCACAATAGGAACCCCTGGGAACAGCGTGAGGGCGTGAGAAGCTACAATGAGAAGGGCACACCCAAGGATTTTGCTTTTACTTTCAAATCCTTTGCACAATGTGATGCCGTCTCACATCTACTGCTATAATATTTTATGCATGCAGTGGGACTGAGCATCACCATTCAGCGCTTGAGCGCAGCTGCACACAACACCAGAGCAGCCAAGCCTCTGCTCACTACATAAAACACAGAAGACTTAAGCAAGCATCACAGTAAAAAGGTCTTGGAAAAACTAGTTTTGACTTCAATAGGAACTATTCCCGAGAACACAACACGAGAGTGAAACAAGCGGAAAGGAAATTAAGCCACAGACTGGGCAAGTGACAGCAATACATTCTAAGCATGGCGCAAGGATGACACAAGGACATGACCAACTACACATCCAGGCCGCCTGGCAGCCGTTGGTATCTGATTTCACATCCCACTGCAAAGAGAAGTAGCTTATCTGGGCCACTCTTCAAATTCCATATGGCTTCAAGGTGTGCCAGCTCTGGAGACTTACTGGTCCCTGGCTACAGATCAAGACAGGCAGCCATGTGAGTCTGGCTGCAGCAGCAGGAAGAATCCAGTAGCACCTTAAAGGCTAACAAAATCTGCGGCAGGGTAGGAGCTTTCCCTTCTTCAGATGCAACTAGAATGTGAGTCCATCTGTCCTTTATATCTGAAATCATTCCGCTTTCCAATATACAGGACGGATGGACTCACAGTCTAGCTGTATCTGAAGAAGTGAGCAGTTAACTCACGAAAGCTCCTCCCCCTGCCACGAATTTTGTTAGTCCTTAAGGTGCTACTGGACTCTCTTCTGCTGATCCCTGGCTGTTCCTTGGATAGACAGCAAAGCTGTATTCAGACACATCAAAAAAAAACCCATGGTGTATTCTTTATAAGAATGAGCCTTGAGAGTCCTCGAGGCTTACATGTTCCCTCCCCTTCCGGCGCGCGTCAGATATGAGAGATGTGGCACACAGCAAATCACACTTTACGGTGGAGTCGGATTTGGAGGCAACAAACTTTGGTTTGCGCTCTAAAAAGCCGGATTCCAAACCATGGTTTAACCTTTGTAGGCAAGAAAGCAAGACGCAATTAGTCGCTTCTTCTGACATCACGACAAACCATGGTATGCCGGGAACCATGAAGCCTTCAGTATCCAAACTATATGTGCAGGAAGGGGGGAGCACAAACCAGAGGACCCCCAGGGTTCATTCCCATAACAGTAAGGCTCACCAGAACCATTAGCGAAGATACACTGTTAAGTTCAGATCGTATGAAGGTTTGCATGCTTCAAAGGACAGGCAGGTCCACAGACTGCAACATGCCCCTTCTGCTTGGTCACTTTGCCACCTACCTATCTGTCCTTCCACATCGGGGTGCTCCTTCTGGAACTCCTCCTTCTTTTTATCGAGCTCTTGCTGGAAATGCTCGAACTCTTCTTGGTATTTTTCTTTGTCCTTCTCGGGAATTTCTGTGTCAGGGGTAGGCTATAAAAGCAAGTTTTAAGAGGAAAACTGGTTAGGTGGGCGTCGTCAAGTGTTTCTGCTGAGGATTCTTAGCATGAGGGCTATACCCCCCCCCACCCCAGAACCTCATCGCAAGAACAGTTCACGTAATTCTTTTTTTCTTTAAAAATATTGTGGAATAATCAGTCTTCAGTCCATTGCTCTTCCTGGGCCAGTCCTCACATGTCAATAACCCAACCATGGATTAGTCACCACTCCATTAAAAACCAAAAGACCCCGAAGTATTGGGAAAATGCCTACTTCTACCATTGTTCAACCGTAGTGACTGTACAGACAACCACTCCCTGAAGATGCATTATATTCTGTTCCAAACAATTTTGCCTGGGGAGACTTTGTCATCTAGCCTCTTCCAGCTGCTCCACCCCCCACCCCTCGCCTGCTGGTGCCTTTAAAAGAAGCTGCTACGTAAAAGTCCTGCCTTATGCCTGGGCAGACTTTTCTAGTTAATAGTTAGTATGTCTGGGGCAGTGGTGCTCTGTGTTCTTGGTGCTTGTGGGGGCCACAGTGGGAGGGCTTCTGGAGTTCTGGCTCCGGTGGTGGACCTCCTGATGGCACCTGGGTTTTGGCCACTGTGTAACATAGAATGTTGGACTGGATGGGCCACTGGCCTGATCCAACATGGCTTCTCTTATGTTCTAAAGAGCAGAGGTCCATCAATGACTATTAGCCAGAAGGTATAGAGGAAATACTCTGTCTGGGGTAGGGGTGTGCAAAAAAATAATAATCTGGATTTCTTGGGTTTGGATATATTGGACCCCCCCCCCCCCAATTCAGGATTTCTGAAAAATCCCAGATCCCATCCCAATACTGGTATTGTATTCGGATCCATGATTTTTTGGAAATCCTGATTTTTTTTCCAGGTCCAACAGACCCAAGGGAGGAGGGAAATAGCGGCAAAGCCAGAAGAAAAACAGCTGACAGAAGGAGCAGATTGCTCCCCCATCAGCTGTTTTTTATGCTTCCCACTGCATTCCTTTTAAACAGGTGGCGTTTAAAGGGATTGCAGAAGACAACTCAACAAACAGCTGACCTGTGGGGGAGCAGTCTCCCCGTGGGGCTCAGCTGATATTCAGGCTGGCTTCTCCTGCAGCCCCCATTTAAACGAAGCTGGAAGAGAATCTGGATTTCTTGGGTTTGGATATATTGGGCCCCCCCCCCCCCAATTCAGGATTCCTGAAAAAAACCAAATTCCTATACTTGTATAGTATTTGGATTTTTTTCTTCCCAGCTCCGTTATAGCCTATGGGACCATTACAGTCAATGGGGAATCTATCGGGGGCTATCCAGGGGCGTGGGGTTTTTTTGAGGTAAAAGCGCCAAAATTTCAGTGTGGTTTCTGGTGCCTCTCCTCAAAAGACCTTCCATGTTTCAAAAAGATTGGACCAGGGAGTCCAATTCTATGGGCCCCCAAAGAAGGTGAATCCACCCGCCATTGTTTCCAATGGTGGGGAAAAAACAAGGACTGATGTCAAACCAGACACGTGCCCTCCCCCATTAAAGAAAAATAGGAATGCACTGGGGAGGGTAGTGTTCTTCTGTATCGGTGCCCAACTGGGTAAGGCCCACTCCACACTGATGGCATGGTTGTTGAGTTTTAGGCTCCAGAGAAAAACACCCCCACCCCACCCTAATTCTGATTGGGCTGTTTTGATCTGTTCTTGCCCCACCCAGCTTCCCATTGCTCTGTTTAGCTTCCCAGTGTTGTTTACTAGTCTGAACATTTCATGCTGGTTTCATCATCATCATCATCATCATCATCCTCCTCCTCCTCCTCATCATCATCATGCCAGTATTCGTGCAGGTCTTTTAAACTGCTTGCTTTATATTTTTTAAAAGTGTTGCTAGAAGCTACCTTAGGTATAAATATATAACGCAAACATATACGTTGCAATGAGGCAGGGTTTAACTATCTTAAATAAATAGATTATCTTTTAACTAGAACATGCAGCTTAGCACCAAAGATATTCTCCTTAACTAAAGACTGATCATTACTCTTTTGACAACCCCCAGAATTCAAAACACACGATAAAGCCCATTAAACGGAAATAAAGAGATTGTTCCAGGATCTGGCCTCTCTTAAAAAGATTCCACCGGCTATAGATTACATGTTCTTATCACCTTTCTTGTAGATACTGGAGAATGCCCTTTGTGCTGCAGGAGTAGCTTTCTCAAGTAATGAGAATAGAGAAAACCCTTGTTTCCAAGACACCCCCTGGGATCACCCACAAGCAAGATATTTCATGGTTGAAGGATGCCTACCGCTTCTTTACCAGGCTCCGTCAACTGGAAAGTCAGGAAAGACAAGACATCATGGTCATCTGAGGGAAGGGAAAAAAAAATGAAACACATCGAGTTACTGGGGTGGAGCATCCCAGCAGCATAGAATTATTGTCAACACAGAAGCTAGACTTCCTATCCTCTGGCCCGCCCGAAGGTGTAGTTTCTTAGGGGAATGAGAAGCGCAGTGCCAAGCGCTGCCACTTAACACCAGTATCTCCCCCACCGCAACTGTGAATTCAGCAAATGCTAAAGCAATACTTGCGTGTGCACAACCTGTGAAACCTGGCCCAATGGGGTTCCACAGATAATGGACCCCCAAAGCCACTGAGGTCCACTCCAAACTATTCTCTGGGAAGCAGCTGCTGTCCCCCAGGTAGTTGTACTGCCTCAAACCGAGCAAACTATACAAGCACCCCTAACACTGGGCAAACCTGCCAGAAAACACATAGGTTCTGGTATGTTATTGCACTGCAAGTAAACTACTACAGTTACAATATAAGAAAAGGATTTATTTAAATGAAAAGAGGAATGGGAAAAAAACCCCAAAACCCACAGTAGACATTTTCAGATTTCAATACGGAAGAAAAACTACAAAACTAGGTGGAACTACACAACACCTAACTCCAAAAGCAGAAGTTCCCTTAGTTGCTAGGTAGGTATTTACAAATGTCCATAAGGAATCCGGGACCAAAAAAAAAAACCAGGGTTCCAGCATACAAAGCAAGAAGCTACACATTGCTCCCTAATACACAAGTGTCATGCTATCAGTAGCCCCCCACTTTTTTCTTTTTACACCAGTTGATCCACTGCGGTTATACTCTTGTGGCCCTCTATTCAGTATCATAGAATCACAGAGCTGGAAGGGGCCATACAGGCCATCCAACCCCCTGCTCAATGCAGGATCAGCCTAGTATAGGTGACTCCTATTAACCTAGAACATTTTATTTCTTTATTTGTCAGATTTACACCCCGCCCTCCCAGCCGAGGCCAGCTCAGGGTGGCTTACATAAAGGAAATAAAACACACACAAATAAGCAAAGGTATGTAGGTCCCGGACCATAAACGGCTTTAAATGTAAGAACCAGCACCTTGAAGCAAATTCGGTATGCTATCGGTAGCCAGTGCAATGCCTTCAGCACAGGCTGAATGTGCTCCCGCATTGGGAGGCCCATTAAAAGCCTGGCTGCCGCATTTTGCACTCGCTGTAGCTTCCAGATTTGCAACACGGGTAGCCCCGTGTAGAGAGCATTACAGTATTCCAATCTCGAGGTGACCATTGCGTGGATCACTGTTGCCGAGTTGTTGCGTTCGAGGAAAGGAACCGACTGCCTGATCAGCCGAAGATGGTAAAAGGCAGACGCGGCAGTGGCTGCTACCTCGGCCTTCAGTGTTAAGGAGGCATCCAAGAGCACTTCCAAACTCCTAACCTCCGGCGCTGGCACCAACGGAGCCCCATCGAAGGTCGGGAGTGGTATGCATAGATAAATCTTCTCAATGGGTGATTTCATGGTTTTCCCTCACAGGGTTCCACAATCCTACTAACTGGAGCTCTAGTTGGAAAAGATCCCTAAACCTCACCACTACGTTGAATCGATAAAGATGGTGCAAGGAGGACATGGGAATGTCTCTATTCCCAACAACAAACAGGCTACAGGTGGAAATAACGACTTCAGGGATTTTAAGCTACCCACGTTGTTAACCCTTAAGCACCACTTCAATGGGAAGGGAGAGCCAAAACCTCTACAGCATATATTTTACAGGCCAGCTAAAAGGAAAGTCCTTGAAGGCAACACTTGAACTTGTTCCTCCTGTCCACAACTCTTTCCTCCTGCAGCCTTCCAAGAATGGGACCACTTACTGCCAGTAATGGATGCTAATTATAGAGTTTCCAAATATATATATATATATTGGTTGACATAAGCTTAGTTTGCTCAAAAGAAAAAAAAAGAAAAAGGCCCAACATACAAACACAAGGAGGTACAACTTGAATAGTGAGAACTTACCCGCAAGACCACCGGTAGCTGCAGAGATCCCAAAGTATCCCTGAGATGGTAGCACCATGTCTTCAACTTTGGCACAAAATTCATAGTCTTCTTTGTCTGGAGTAAAACCATTGTTTATCAATACCTAAAATGAGAGATGTGAACACATGAAGCAGCCTTATACTGAGTCAGGTCTACTCCAACTGGAGGTGGCTTCTGAAGGTTTTCCTCTTATCCCTGCCATTTAGCCTCCTTTGAAGACAGATGCTATATCATACCAACCACACACACACACACACACACACACACACACACACACACACAAAGCCCTTTACCACTCATACTAAAGAGATGCTACATGTTAAAATCCTATGGAACTATGTCAAGAGCCTTAGCAAACTGTGATGAAGTTGTCACTTAACACACAAAGGGGGCAACATCTAAGTTGGTTGTTTCTCATGAGCAGGCTGCTACAGGTTCCAACTCCACATCTTAAAACAAACGACCAGTGGTTCGCCCACACTGAGTGAAGGAATGGAATGCTATGATGGTTCCCCCAGGATCCCCTTTTCTTCTTCTTGGCTGGGCAGCCACTTTTATTGCTTCTTTTTCAGCCTGTCCCACCCAGATATTTAAATGTGCACAGATATCTGCTGACCAGACTAGGGATATAAGGGACCAACTAAAAATCTCGCTTTTGTCTTTGTTAACGGCACACAAGAGGCCGAAGATCATTCAAAACTAACAAATTGTTTTATTGAACATATGAGGGGAAATGGTCAGGTAGGTATCAGGTTTAGGGCTTAAGAGGTGAACAGGCAACAGGAATGAGGTAACTTTGTCACAAATACACAGCTGTTTAGTTGCACAGACAGGTCTTTAAACACTGAAGAGAGAGATCTCTTGGCAGTCTCTGCTTAAATAAACTAGCATAAGCTTCTTTGTCTCCAGGACACTTAAGTTGGTGAAGGCAGGAACATTCATAAGAGTTCAGGTATCCCTTCTTAACCACTTGACAGGGATCACCCCCCTTTTTCAGTGAGCTATTTCCCTCAGAATGGATAGAGATCACCCTCCTTTACTAGGAGCTATTTTCCTCTGGCATGAAAGGGGATTCTTCTTGATCCTCTTCACTCTCTTAACCTTACTTCCCAGTCAACTGTTAGTTCTTAACTGCCACTCTTAACTGTAGAATTCCATTTGAACCCCCTGTCACTCAAGGTTCTCAAACCGGGTTAAAGCATTAACCATTTACAGTCTGTCACAGATGCATTTGAAGTTACATGGTACTTTTCCAACCAAACAGTGCTAATTTGTAAAGCCTTTCTGTGTTGTACCATCACCCAAACCCTGGGCTTCTCTTCCTAGCTTGTGTATATGTGTGTGGGATGTGCTACATTAACAGACCATCACAACGAATGTATAAACTGAAAGCACATTAGATGAAAGTTACTAGCCCCACTTGGTATCCGCACATGTCTTATCTCACTCAGCCTTATCTCTCACAATCATCAATATGGAGGTCATCAGGAAGTCTGTACAGTCAGGGAGATTCTAATTTTAAACACACACTTGAAGAAAAGCCCATGAATTTGGAACGCTTACATGCAAGGTCTTTTGGTAGTATATGATCTTTGCTCGGACAGGGTAGGGTTTGTTACGAAAGTCTCTCTGACACGATGCCAGCGCTTGCGTGGAACCATCGCTGAAAAGAGAGAACAAACACCAGCTTGAAAAACCCAGAAGAAAAGTTGCTTAGCTTAAATCTAAAACAAATGTAGCAGAGAGAACAGCTGAAGAGATTTAAAAGAAACATGTAAATGAACAAAAAAGTACAAGGAATTTATTCAGAAACCGAAATACTACAAACAACTTTAACTGAATTTCATTAACACTAAATCATGATTTTAAAAAAGAGAAATATACCATAGGAAAAAGCCTCTGGACCAGAAACCAAAGTGGAAGAAGAAGGAAGAGAAGAAGAGAAGAGATTGGATTTATACCCCGCCCTTCACTACCTGAAGGAGTCTCAGAGCGGCTTACAATTTCCTTTCCCTTTGGGTTTCCAAATGTTGGCAAGAGAGAATCAGCGCATGGGCCACATTAAACCAACGGTTTTCAAAATGTGCTCCAAAGAACCCTGCACATGTTATCAGAGGTCCTTGTGTGGGAAGACAGCCACTAGAATGATGATGCACAAACTTTTCTGAAAGGTGGCTCATCAGCAATGACCAGTCTTCTCTGTGTAATTTTATCTTGCCACTCTGCCAAGGGGTTCAAGGTGGCACAAATGGGTTCTCCCTTCCGCATTTTATCTTCACAACCATCCTATGAGGTAAAAGAGTGTGACTGGCCAGCCGAAACCCAGTGAGTTTTACAGCCAAGTCAGGAGTCTGAGCTCAGATTACCTCAGCTCTAGTCTGACACTGTGTTACGGCACCACACTGACTACCCAAGACCTAGAGATTTGACCTGGGATACACACAAGACAACAGCCAGGCCCAAAAGGCCTGGCCGTCACCACCTATGACCCAAGGGCACCCCTTCAAACTTTCTCACAACCTGCTTTCCTTTCCCCGTATGTCCCCCCGAGAGCACTGAGATCTGGGTCACAGGATCGATTAGTCCCCCCTGGCCCTAGGGACGCCAAATTAACATCCACGAGATCTAGGGCGTTCTCTGTTGTAGCACCAACACTATGGAATCAGCTCCCCCAGGAGATCCACGCCCTTCGGGATCTCAGTCAGTTCCAGAGAGCGGTGAAGACGGAGTTGTTCCGCCAAGCATTTAACAACTTAAATTGAGTATGTCAGCGTCTATAGTCGCCATCTTGTGTATCTTATAATGTGTATTTTATAATGTCAGTAAACCGTGATTTTAATGTATTGTATGCTGTTTTACAGGTATTGTTTTACTGTTTTAATGTTGTAAGCCGCCCTGAGCCGCTTCGGCGGGAGGGCGGGATAAAAATCAAATAAATAAATAAATAAATAAATTCTCCCCTCACCCCCAGACCCCGTTCTTCCATGATTGACATTTAAGGGCTCACAACAAATGAACTGAGGCAAAAAAAAAAGGGATTCCCTGAAGTGAGACAACCTGGAAGTCACTGCTAGTTCACAGTGAAAGCAAATAAAGAATATGTTCCGGAGAGTAAGTGTGCGTTCCCATTATAAGGAACGAGTGCTTGTGCTTCACACCAAAAACTAATGCGCTAACCTGGGGAGGGGGGGGGGGCAAAGAGGTTTGGAATGTTCTACTTTTTGTACTATCCGAACTGAAATCTTTCCTGCACACAAAGTCACAGCGTGGCAAGGTGCCGCGGCCAGCTTTTCAGTGAGAAGCCTTCAGCCGTGTAGCGCAGCCAGCTGGAGGAAGCCTTTCCAGCTTAGTATTCCCTTTCTCTGACAAATGGAGAACAAAGTGGGGGGGGGGGGAAGCTGGCTTCCAGTGGGAGCTTCAGGGATGGCCGATGGGTTCTGAGCAGCTCTTCTAAGTCTTTGCCTCGTCCCATCCGGCTGGTGGTGCTTTCAGCTTCAACGCTTAAAATTATTTAGGTCTCTGATCCTTGCTGTCAGCTATGCTGCCACGGGGGTTCGGGAGTTTATTCTGTGTCTTGTTAATTGCCATTGCATTCCTATCCCTGCTGTTACGCCTTTGCTGAAACGCTTATCTCTACAGATGTGCAGGAGGAGGTTGTGGTGTCTGGAGGGCTTCTATGTACCGTGAGACTCAAGAGTTCTCAGCTTTAGCCACCTAACGGTTGCCTGACTTATCCCACGCGTGGGAGGGTGCCTAATTGGCCAAAGCCATGGGTGTGTGTGTGTGCATACGAATACCCTATATCCTATTATGCTCTACTGGCTGTGGCCATTCTTAACAGTGCCTATGTTACTGCATCTATAGCTTTGTAATAAAAGTATAACCGTCCCTGAATGCGTATACTTCGTTGTTAGCTGTGGGTTCTGACACTTGCACCAGGTACGCCTCTGGATCAAGATCCACCACTCTGGCTGGGGAGGGGGGGAAGGGGGGGGAAGGAGGGGAAAGGAAGAGAGCAGCTCGTGGAAGAGGAACTTCACTCTGTGCCAGTAGGCTAAGGGTGTTGACTGGAAAACATGAGGCAAGAAGAGAGCCTAAATAACAGGTAATCGCTGGAGATTCCTTTGGTGAAGCATGGGCGGGGGGGCGGGCAGAAAACAACACAACCGATGGTGCCAGTATGTTAAGGTGCTAATATAGAAATGTGGGGGACAAGGATAAAGCCCTCTGGAGCACAAGGAAAAATAGCCAGAAGGGGATTTAAAGTGCCCTAAGGGTTTGAGTGCTGGGAACGAGAAAACTGGACGATGGATTGATATGCTACACTTGGGTGGGAAAAAACAAGGAGTCGTAAGAGCATTAGAGAAGCCAATGTTGGATCAGGCCAGTGGCCCATCCAGTCCAACACTCTGCCACACAGTGGCCAGAAATACCGGGTGCCATCAGGAGGTCCTGAACACAGATCCCAGTCCTAACCCAACACTCCACACATGCTTTCAGGCTAAAAAGTACTGCATGGGAGTTGAGTTGGGAGGAATGAGGAACTGTGTGGAATCAATGCTATTTTCAAGCCTAATTTTAAACTTTTCTTTTGCTTGTGTTTAAATTAGCTATAACACACTCGAAGGCCCTGGGATTAGGTGGGTGGAAAAATATAACCCAATGGAAGGATTCTTAAAACCATTTCTTCCTAGTATAGACATCCTTCCAGCTGGTTTCCACCATCAACAGAGATCCAACCAACACACAACTTACTTCTGATGGTCGTAATGCAGTTTGCCATTGTTGCCAACAATAACTATTGCCGGATTGTTTTTCTGCAGGAAAATGGAAATACAAGTAAGAACACACTCCAATTTAACCATGACGTTAAACCAGAACTATATAAACTTGAGATGGGGAGAGGTTGCGGCTCAGGACCTGCTTGGCATCCAGAAGGTCCCAGGTTCAATCCCCGGCATCTCCCATTAAAATGATCAGGTGGTAGGCAATGTGAAAGTCCTCTGCCTGCAATCCTGGAGAGCCACTGCCAGTCTGAGTAGACGATACTGAGTTTGATGTATCCACAGTACAAAGTAGCTTTCATGTGTACGTTACTGTTCCTACCCCGGCAAGATGATATCACCAGGCAACAGGCCCAACGGCACTAGGAAGTATTTTTTTTTTAAATAGGAGACTCTGAAGTCCTGCACCAATCATAATTCAGTCACTCATGAACATTTAATGTAGACTTTACATGCCTTATCAGATAATACCCAACACTGAGTTGAAGCATTTAGTGGTTCATTCTTAGCCAGTAAGCAGATTACAATGAAAGGCATTGTTCAGAAATACAACGTGAACAAACTAAAGGGATTAAACAGAGCTAGAGAAATCAAAGCCAAGGACTTAGTCAACACCACTATCTATACACTGGATGGGGGTGGGAAGAGGAGAGAAAACTCCTGCAAAGCTGTTTTGTGCCTTGGACCACACTTGCTGGTAGTAGCCATATTAAGGGGGGTCTCTTAATCACGTGCTGGCCAACTGGCTACTGTTCCAAACTTAAGGGCCGCAGCTTTCATAAATGTTTCTACACTTTGCCTTGTCCTGGATGGCCCAGGCGAGGCCAGTCTCGTCAGATCCTGGAAGCTAAGCAGGGAAAGCCCTGGCAAGTACTTGGGTGGGAGACCTCCAGAGAATACCAGGGCGGGGAGGCCAGAAGCAGGCTATCAAGCCACGTCTCTGAATTTCCTCCATGCCCCAATAGGAGTCGCCAGAGGTCGCCATGACTTCCAGGCACGGGCATCCACACAGACACAAAGCAAAAAAAAAAAAAAAAAAAGAGTTTCTAAACTTTGTGAAAACAGAGGGCCACATATTTCTTGACCTACCCAAGGAAAATAGCTTTTAAAAACAACGTGATGGTTTTAAAGGATATGGATCATGATTAAGAGCATAAGAGAAGCCATGCTGGATCAGAGCAATGGCCCATCCAGTCCAACACTCTGTGTCACACAGTGTCAAAACGCAGGTGCCATCAGGAGGTCCTAGTACTGACCTTTAAAGCCCTATGTGCTCTGGGACCAGCATACCTTAAGGATCACCTCCACCCATACGAACCTAACCGCTCACTCCAGTCACCTTCACAGGGCCTGCTTCAGTTGCCCCCCCCCCCCCACTTTGTGACTAGACAGGTGGCAACCTGGGAAAGGGCATTCTCCATTGTGGCACCGAAGCTTTGGAACTCCACACCACACCTCAAAAAGGATATTATAGCATTGGAAAAAGTGCAGAAAAGGGCAACTCGAATGATAAAAGGGTTGGAACACTTTCCCTATGAAGAAAGGTTAAAATGCTTGGGGCTCTTTAGCTTGGAGAAACGACGGCTGAGGGGTGACATGATCAAGGTTTATAAGATTATGCATGGGATAGAGCAGGTTGAGAAAGAAGTACTTTTCTCCCTTTCTCACAATACAAGAACCCATGGGCACTCAATGAAATTGCTGAGCAGTCGGGTTAGAATGGATAAAAGGAAGTACTTCTTCACCCAAAGAGTGATGAACACATGGAATTCACTGCCACAGGAGGTGGTGGTGGCTACAAGCATGGACAGCTTCAAGAGGGAATTAGATAAGCATATGGAGCAGAAGTCCATCAGTGGCTATTAGCCACAAGGTATAGATAGGAACTCTCAGGCTGGGGCGAGTGATGCTCTGTATTCTTGGTGTGTGTGGGGGCAACAGTGGGAGGGCTTCTAGTGTCCTGGCCCCACTGCTGGACCTCCTGATGGCACCTGGTATTTTTGGCCACTGTGTGACAGTGTTGGATTAAATGGGCCATTGGCCTGATCCAGCACTGGCTTCTCTTGTCAACTCCTTCCCTAGGGAAATTTGTCTGCCTCCCTCTATCGGTGTGTTCCACCATCCGGGGAAGACTTTTGCTTATTTGGCACAGCCCCAAGAATGGGCATTGGCCATCCTTCCTGGTCCCGGTGTTGCTTGTGTGTTTTTATTGAATGATTTTTATAATTTCAAATGTATTCTTAATTGTTCCAATGCTTTAATGATTTTTATGTCTGCCGCCTTGGGGACCCTGATTGGGTGGGAAGGAGGGATAAAAATGCCTTCAATAAATAAAAGTGTTTAAACATTTTCTGCTACCCCCCGCCATCAGCCGTATTGCAACATGGGAGCAGCTACAGAAGCAGCGCAAGTTACTTGCACATCTCCCAACACTTGTACAGGCTGTGCAAAGTGGGAAATGCACAACAGCATCCTCTTTAATGTACAAAGCCGCCCTCCCATTACACCACTTGGGCTGGAAGCAAATTGCCCATTCTTAATTGCATACAATCCACTGGGTTTCACAGACGGCAGTAGTTACGCCCAGACGAAACATGCACATTAGCCACTGAAACCTAGTCTGTGACAGCATGTTCCTTTCACAGTAGTTGAAGAAGTGCACTTTTCAAAGTACAGGCTGATCTTTGAGCTGCAATGCAAGAGATGACTGTCAGGGACTTCCTTTTTTACTGACATTACAAACAAACAAAGCCCCTTGTTCTACCTTTTCAAAATTCTACCACACTACAAAGTAGGATGGAATACCAATGTAAGAGGTAGGTGACCTTTAAGAATCTGTGCACTTCTTACCATTTCATTGTTTGAGCTTCCGCGCTGATGCTGTGCCCCGTCTGGAACACATTTAGCATATGAAACTATCTTATACTGAATCAGACCATTGGTCCGACAAAGTCAGTACTGTCTACCCAGACTGGCAGCGGCTCTTTAGGGTCTGGTAGAGGTCTTTCACATCACCTGCTACCTGATGCTTTTAATGGGAGATGCTGGGGATTGAACTAGGGACCTTCTGCATGCCAAGCAGGTGCTCTACCACTGAGCTATAACTACTCACACGCTAAGGTAAAGTGTCAGCCTATTTCAACATTCACTCGAGAGAAGATTAATGGTGTGAACTGCAGTGCAGACCAGTAAATTCAATTAAATAAGTTTATATAGAACTGTCACCTGAAGCCTTGAAACTCAATGGGACTTCTGAGAAAATGTGGACAGGAACTAGCCATAACCTGTGTGCTCATATCAGATGCTCATTTCACAAGGACTCTGACAAAACAGATCAAGCCCTGCTTCCAGGCATTCTTCCTGATACAAACATTTGGCAAGGCTTTCCACTAACCTTTGCATCGTTGTCGAAGGAGTCAAAGAAGATGCCGACGCCGTTCCAGTTATCGGCTGCTCCAAAAACCTGGCCGTCTAAACCTTGCCCTTCAGTAAACCAGACTGCCTGTTCAGAGAGATTCAAATCCCAGATTTCAGGTTCTCAGTTTCACACAACGGAACTGTTTGCAAAAGCAACCATTCAACGTACCAGTCCGTCTGCTCCTATTCGTCCCCTGCCAGTCACTCGGAAGGTCACTTCAATCTCCCAGTGTTCAAATAAAGATTTGTTTTTTGTCCATACCGATCCCCTTTGGCTCTTCAATGACGGAGTTATCCTTATCTGATCTGCACTGGGTATAGCATCTAAAAAGGAACATCAGTAAACTGATTATTTTAAAAGTTCATGATTTCTGAAGGAATCATGCATGCTACTATGACCCTTTCCCTGCTTCCTTTTTCCTCCCCCCCCCACTTAGCCAAGCGGCTCATTTTCCTTCTTCTTCATTTCTCTGTCTGTCCCCTCAATATTTAAAATGTATCTAGACATATTGTTACCCAGCCTTGGATGCAAGGGAACCGAAAAACCTTGTGTTGACATATGTTTGATTATGACACACAGGAGGCTGATATGAATTCATAACACATAAACTGTTTTATTTCACTTTTATTGGGAAACTAGGAAAAAAACCCGTTATGGAAATAAATACAACGGTCTCTAGAAAGAGGCTCTGGGTGGGTGTCCCGGCCTTGGACACTCAGTGTCAATTTGCTGTGACGACCTCAGCAGGGTATAATGACACTGAGTCCACCATTTTCTCCAGAGGAACTGATCTCTGCTATCTAAAGAACAGTTGTAATTTTGAGTGATCTCCAGCCCTCACCTGGAGATTGGCAATGATGGTTCCCCAGAAGGGAATGGTTGGTTTGTAGGGTGGAGTCTATGGCTTTGTACCTGTCCGAGGTCCCACGCCTCCTGAAACCTCACCCTCTCCAGGCTCCATCCCTCACATCTCCAGGAATTTCCCACCTGGAGTTGGCAACTCTATCTCCTTCCCAGCCAATCATCAACCTACCTTTATTTCCCCCTCACTCTTCAGCTTTCCACCCCCCACACACCTGCAGCCTCTCCCATGCTCTGAAGCCCTGACAGTTACGTCACATTGGCTGTCATACAGGGGCCACCTCAGCAGCATATAAGGATATAGAGCCCACCATTTTCTCCAGGGGAACTGATCTCTGCCATCTGGAAAGCAGTTGTAATTCTGAGTGATCTCCAGCCCTCACCTGGAGATTGGACACATTTTACCTCCGAACAGCAAACTGTTTAGAATGTTAGAGGCAAAAGCCAATCAAGTCACATATGCAAACAACCTCTGTGTTCCGAGGCAAAGGCCAATGAGACTGTATATGCAAATAACCTGTGTTCTGACTGGCTACGGGGGGGGGGGGGGGGAAAAACAGCAAACTGTTTAGAATGTTGGAGGCGAGACTCAAGCAATGCAGCCAGTGGATAGGGACAGATTCTGAGTGACACACCAGGGCGCAAACCAATTCCGGAGCATATGGAATGTTCTAGAGAAGTGCCACCACCATTCGGCTTTTATATATAAGGGAGATGGTCAAGTCAGACGGTCAGAGAGGTTTCAGTTTTAAACGTGGCAGGTGATCTGGAGCTTATTATGCACGGAAAGGCACATTACTAAAATGCAGTGCAATTAATAAAACCTGTGACAGGGTAGCAGAAAGAGTATTACAAATTAGTCCATTGACAGTGATAACCCTGGCCGCATACATCCACCATCTGAAATATAGAACAGAAAAGCCAAAATGAAGTCCTAGTTCTGTAAATTGCTGCCTTAAAAAAACAATTGCTTAAATTCTCATAATCCTCTCTGTCCCCATGTTATAACATTAATTAAATCACAATTCAGCAAACCCCAGGTGACAGGTTGCCATGGCATCTAGAAATTTTATTGTGGCACCTAATGTTTTCAGCAATGTAGTCTGTCTTTGCGATCCTTAGTAGAGGTACAAAGCTTATTTATCATTTCACATTTTTTAAAAATGTTGTATAGCATTGATATTCATATGCATGAAGTTCATGTCCCTGCTTCTTTACATGTTAATTTTTAACCCCATTTGATGGTGCTACATGAATTTCTTAGCCATTTGCTTTCTATGTTGGCTCCAATGTTCACTTAAGTGGAGCTGTTAGAAGTAATAATGAAATTATGAGAAATTGGGGAGAAGTTATGTTTAGGATTAGAGGTTAGCTTTTTGTTGTAGCTGGCACATCTAAGGTAACCTGTATTTATTTAATGGGGAGGGGCCAGGCTCAGTGGCAAAACATCTGCTTGGCATGCCAAAGGTCTCAGGCTCCATCCCCAGCATCTTCAGTTAAAGGGACTAGCCAGTAGATTATGTGAAAGACCTCTGCCTGAGACCCTGGGGAGCCGTTGCCAGTCTGAGTAGACGATAATGATTTTGATGGACCAGTGGTCTGATTCAGTATACAGGAGCTTCATGTGTTCATGAACTTATATACTACAACACTTTCGTCAAGCTAATGGCAGTGTCGTGTGGAACTCTTGTTGTTCTGGGTCTATCCTTCCAGAACCCCATCTTCTGATTAATGGATTTCTGACAACCAGAGCACTCGGACTTTATTGTATTGTATAAGATAGTTTTATTCTGTTTTTAACTGTTGTAATTTCTGGCATACGTGCCTCTTCTGTGAGCCGCCCTGAGCCCGCTCTGGGGAGGGCGGGGTATAAATTTAATTATAAAATAAATAAATAAAGAGGTTTGGATTAGGGTTTGTGAGAACAATGATGAGGAAATATAGTCATTACAACACAAACCCCAGAGGTGTAGAAAGTGAGTCTGGCTCCTAATATTTTGGGCTGGCTCCTAGAGCCAAAGAAAAATGGTTAAGGGCTGAATTAAGTACAATTAAAGCACATCAAGGGACACAGCCCAGCGCTCTACTATAGTGAGTTCACCACCCTTAAGCAAGAATGTATAGGATCACCATTTCAAAACAAATTTATTTCTTAGGATTCTTTGCAGTTGGACGACACATTCAGCAAACACATAGGCCAAATCTAGACACTAATGCAAGCATAAACCAGCATGCCAGATGCCCACATGCAGTAAATGAGAATGTGCAGTTTCTAAAATAGGTCTGTGACGCCCTCTTATCTGGGGAGGTCTGGTTTGCCTTTAAAAGTTCTTATGTTTTTACTCTATAGGGTATTTTCGCCGCCACCAGGGAAATTTAAGACTTTCCCAGCCTCTTACTATAATATATTTCTTCTTCTGGTTTGGTAATGTGGCCAGGGTCTAGGCATTCATGAAGGACTATGTGTTATTTCCTGAGGAATTTCGTTCAGAACTGTTATCTTAAATAAAAGTAGATTTATTTGCTGTTTCACACACTTTTCTCTTCACTGACAGGGCTCTGGGCATGTCACTATGTAACAATAGTTTCCTTTAGCCATATATGGTCACTGTTTCTTTATGCTTTAACTTTTCTTAACACACACCAGACTTCTCTCTTATGTTTCACACAGGAACCGTCTCACACAGAGACCTCAGGACAAAACTAATATATTAACTGCTTTTGTACAGCACTCTCTGCTGTCTGACTAACTGTTTTACTCCGAACTAAGCAACCCACACAGGGAAGCCTCTTCTTATCTGTTTAACTGTACTGTCTAACTGTATCTCCACTCTGTAACTCAGAACTCTCTAACTGTCATCCTTAACTGTAACTCTTGACTGACATATCCGTTCATCCACACAGCATTCATTCCAAACCCCCTCCCCCTCTCTGTCACTCACCAATCATATCACTTGCCTGAGTTCAGCATCCTAGTCTGCCATACATCCATACAAACCACTTTTAAAGAC
>NW_015162480.1:322896-323004 GCF_001447785.1 Gekko japonicus
AAGTCGTAAGATGTTACCGAGGGAAAAAAAGATATAGTGTGATCGAACAAGAATCGTGAGCACTGGTTTGGGGCTTGAATAAGCTTAAAACATATTTGAGGGGGATAC
>NW_015162480.1:325040-332102 GCF_001447785.1 Gekko japonicus
CCATGCACCACTTGTGACGACCTCTTATTTGGGGAGGTCTGGTTTGCCTTTAAAAGTTCTTATGTTTTTACTCTATAGGGTATTTTCGCCGCCACCAGGGAAATTTAAGACTTTCCCAGCCTCTTACTATAATATATTTCTTCTTCTGGTTTGGTAATGTGGCCAGGGTCTAGGCATTCATGAAGGACTATGTGTTATTTCCTGAGGAATTTCGTTCAGAACTGTTATCTTAAATAAAAGTAGATTTATTTGCTGTTTCACACACTTTTCTCTTCACTGACAGGGCTCTGGGCATGTCACTATGTAACAATAGTTTCCTTTAGCCATATATGGTCACTGTTTCTTTATGCTTTAACTTTTCTTAACACACACCAGACTTCTCTCTTATGTTTCACACAGGAACCGTCTCACACAGAGACCTCAGGACAAAACTAATATATTAACTGCTTTTGTACAGCACTCTCTGCTGTCTGACTAACTGTTTTACTCCGAACTAAGCAACCCACACAGGGAAGCCTCTTCTTATCTGTTTAACTGTACTGTCTAACTGTATCTCCACTCTGTAACTCAGAACTCTCTAACTGTCATCCTTAACTGTAACTCTTGACTGACATATCCGTTCATCCACACAGCATTCATTCCAAAACCCCTCCCCCTCTCTGTCACTCACCAATCATCTCACTTCCCTGAGTTCAGCATCCTAGTCTGCCATACATCCATACAAACCACTTTTAAAGACACACACACAATAAAACCTGGAATCGTTACAAGGTCATTATTGACAGAACAGATACTAAAGCTTCACATGGTACATAATAACAGTCATGCAGTCATGGCATGGGTATCATGCTCTTTCACGACAATAAATGCCCTGAGTCCTGGACAGCTCAGGCTAGCCCTGTCTTGTCAGATCTCGGAAGGAAAGCAGAGTTGGCCTGGGCTAGCGTTTGGATGGGCAACCTCCAAGGAATACCAGGGTCCTGACGTAGAGGCAGGCAATGGCAAACCACCTCTGAAACATCTCTTGCCTTAAAAAACAAGTCTAGCTCACCACCTAGTGGTGCATAACATAAAAAGAGCTAAAACTTCTGGCTGCCAGACAATTGTAGGATCTCCTGGCTACACGACACACACTGTCATACGATAATTATTATTGCTACAATAAATGTTCATATTAAGCATCTCTCTCCTTTACTCTTAACCCCCATTTTGTTTTCCACCCTCAAAGTCAGGACTTGCTGATACATTTCTATACTAAGCAGCAGGCATTCACTGAAGTATTACATTCCTTCTTTTACAGATTGCAGGGTTGTTTTTTTCCTATTATTTCCCCCACCTGGTTTTCAGTCTTACTGTGTTAAATCTGAGCTTCTGCCTAGTCCTCTTTTAACTTATTAGGAGATACTTGCTTTATGACTCAAGCACAGGTTTAACGAATGACAGAATAGTCAACACAACACTTATGAAAGCTGCAAACGGCCGTTTGGGCAACTTAAAAAAAAAAAATCAAAGTCCACAGTAACCAGATATATTCAGGACCAAAACAGAGTCTGAGTAGCCAGCAACTTTTTAAAAACTATTTGGTAGGATTATAAGTGTGTGTGTGTGGGGGGGGAGTTGGAGGAAGAGGCTGCTAGGCAAGATGGAAAACACTATAAGCCAGTCTCTCAATTGTGTGAGCAGTGACACATCATCATAAAGACTGTAATGGTTCCACTATACTTCAACAATGTCATTAGACTAAGAATGCAAGTAGTTCCATGAGAACTACAAAGATAGATAAATGGCATAAAAAACTTCCGTCCAAAGTATTATGTCACATATTATGTTGAAAAAATACATTTGTTCTTAAGTAGTATGTTCAAGCAATCGTGTAGGCTTCAAGTTAACACGGTTGTGTGCAACTCCTACACCTGTCCTTTAGCCATAAGATAAATTAGCTGCAGAAAATCAAGGAATATTTTGAAATCACTAAAATAAATATCTCAGAATTTTCTCAGCCCTACAATTGGCTCATAACTTTGAGAAGATGGCAAATCACCCCTGTATTCTATGCAAGCCGATATGGAACTACAACCATCCTATTATATCACATCCTCTTATACCACAGTTGCAATTACCCCCACACATTAAACTCCTCAGTGGCATAATCCCCAATGAAAAAGGGTGGGAAAATCCACCAGACATAAGATTTCTTGCTAGGTGTATGACAGAATGGTTAAAGGGCATGGGCAGACTTCCCTGAACAAACAAGACTAACACAGAGCAGCTTGTTTGTCAGAAGGCATTTGAAGAATAAAACCTGTTATTGGGACACCATTGCAGGTTAGTGAAGCACCATATGGTGTGCTTTACTTCTTGGTAATGTAAGATGCCACTAATCACCAACCTTGGGAAAGCAACACAATACTGATGCACAGCATTAAACAAGGTCTGTAACAGCCCCTAGGATCTATAGAACTCTGGAAACATGTTGAAACACATGCACTGCTTAAGTTAAAGCATCAGAAAGGACACAAATCCTACCTAATAATTCCAAAAGAAAGGCTTATAACTTTATTAGACCATAGTTATGTCATTAACCATGCTTTGTTTTGCGTAACAAAGGCTAAGGTAGAGAAGGCACTTAGAATAACACACCTACAGTGGTCTGTTGCACTGAAGACATACACATAACATTTTTGCACTCTGAGGTATGTCAAAGTTTAGAAATACTACTTGCATGTATATGCAGCAATGGGTGGAGATGTCATGTTCTAGTATAAGATCAGAAAAATAAGAGAAGGTGCACCCTCATGTATAAGTGACAGAAATTTGTAAGTACCAACTCCATAAGGGAAAGGGGGTATTGGGACTACTCAACAAATTCTAAAACTATTCTGCTATCCTTAAAGTCACATTTTTCCAAGCAGCTGCTGAGTCACCTCTGTAGGTCACCTCACACAATGGAGGCACTATATAAAAAGATATCAGCAGAAACAGTAATGGCACAATGGACCTGCATTCGTAAGGCCATTGCCCCAAAGATGAAAAGGCATACCAACAAAGCGATTAGTTGGGTTAGGACTCTCTAAGGTATGACACGGCTAAGACTTGTACCTTCAGGCTTTCTGCCACCATCCTACACACCAGAGAACAACACAAAAGTGCCCCTGATGCCATGCCCTAACCCAGATCATTTCTGTGAGCAACCACCTTCTCTCCCACAGATCAGCTGACTACAGGTTTACATGGCCAACGTTTTTAATAGATCGTCCTCATTTCCCTTGTCCGCCTGTGTGGTTTAAACTGCAAGATGAAATTAGTGGGTACTTAATGCAGCAGCAGTGTGAAGACATAAATACGAAGATATTGGAGGAAGGGAGACTCCTACAGACATCTACCTGCCTGATAGGTAACTTATACAAAAGGAAGTGAAGAAATGGGTCCAATGTCAGATATGCCTGCTTCTTCATCCCCCAACCTCTCCTTCCACCAGGTTGTCATGGCTCGCTTCTGAAGGCGGACAGGCTCCTCTGCAAACACTCCTCCGACCTGTAAAGCCCAGTCTCTAATTCCAGGTGCGTAGCGGACTCGATGGTGAGGACGCTGCACTCTGCATATGCTCGCAGGTGCCCTCGCCCATAACCTAATGTGCTCTAGAACCGAACTCCGGTTTTTCAAAACAAGTCACAGCCTCGCAGCTCCTTCCCCACCACGCTCTGCCGACTGGTACTTACTGCCCGAGTGCACCCAGAAAGGCACAGACCCGTCTGCCTGCACCAAATGCGGCCCCTTGAAACTGTATTTATACTCGAACCGCCGGTGAGGCAAAGGAGGCCCCTTTTCCGCTTGGCCGGTGGCGTCTGTGGCGTGAAGCAAGCGGCTGCCCAGGCAGAAGAGCACCAACAGGCTCCCTTTCGGCACCCAGACCGCCGCCATCTTGGACTCTGCTGCATGCAACCCGGCTCAGCCAACAGGGCGCTACCTGATTGGCCGAGAGGACGGGAAGGAGGGGCCGGTCCGCGGGCAAAGGGCAAAGAGCGGAACGACTTGTGAGAGGGGGCGTGGCCGGATTGTTTCCGCCCCTCCGCTCAGCCCGGCCCACAAGACTGAGGAAATGTACGTTGGAAGGAGAGCCTCGGAGCCGTTATTTCAGCGATCGCCCCGCCCACAGCTTCCCCGCGCCTTTAAAAGCGACTGGATAGTCTCCTGTCGGTCACTTCAGACTTGTGGGGGCGCGTTTGTTGTGGGGACGGCAGAGCTGTAATTCGTTATGGGGTTTCTCGGGCAGAAGCATAACCGAAGCCAGTCACAATATTTGATCAGTCTGATTAATTCAGTCAAAGAATATGATATAGGAGGAATTCGTCTTAGAAGAATTGGGGTCGATATCTGTGGAAAACTCCAAAAGTAATTTCATGGCTTCTAGTGAAGGAAATACTCCCATTGATTATTAGTAATCGCGTTTAGGTGAATGTGTGCTGTTTTGGAGAGAGTGGTTCTATATTGTGTACATATCATTTAAAATTAACCTCATATTTCATCTTTAAAGGGATGCTCAAGGCAGCTTATAGCATAATTGAAAAATATTAACACTATTATTATTGGAGCCAGTGTGGTGTAGTGGTTAAGAGTGTTGGACCAGTATCTGGAAGATGCAGTCCTTACTTGTGCCATAGAAGCTCACTGGATGAACTTGGACCAGTCACACTTTCTCAGCCTAACCTACTTCACAGAGCTGTTCTGAAGATAAAATAAAAGAGGAGAAAGATGTACACTGCTTTATGTTCCTATTGGGGAGACAGGTGGTGTATAAAGGAATTAAATAAAACCATGCAAAAATCAAACCGTTACAGGCATTAAAAAAACCCCAGAATATTCTTTCTGAGAAGCCAAAAACTACAAAACTGAAAAATCGACGTGATAAAGCAACAAGACTGGAAGTAAGACTTGATGGAAATAGAATCTAGAAGGCAGACAAAAAGTGATCAAATAGAGGTCAAAATTTCAGACAAGGCAGCAGAATTTTCAAGAAAGGGCAACATGGAAGACAATGCAAACTTTGATCAGTAAATTTAAGATGTGGTAAATATTGTAAAATCATTAAAAATAATAAATATGTATTTACCTGGCACTTGAAGACTGGCAGATTGTGTATGTGTGGGAGGGTGAGTTCCATGGTGTCGGCACTACCACAAAAAAGCCTTGTTTTGGGTGCATGGTACTGCTTCTGTTTCACAAAAGCAGGCCTCTGATGAAAATCATACCTGACACATATAGGAGAAGATGATTTTTCATGTTCCCTGGGCCAAAACCATGCAGAACTGTTCTGAACTGCACTCAAGCAGACTAGAAACTTGTGCAGTTCTCTCAGCCCTGGCACGATCTAGCTAACATAATAACCATCACAGAAATCTGGCAAGTCATATTCTGAACCAGTGTACACTTCTAAGCAGTCTTCATAGCCAGCCCTACATAAAGCAAATTGCACTGGATGTAATCAGTGCATAGATAACAGTGGCCACGCACCTTCCTGAGGTCACCCTGTTTTGCCCACACATAAAACAATGAGGGAAGAAACAAAGGAAACAGCACCATGACCTTTAAGAACCCCGTGTCTTCTACACTGCTGGTATCTTCACAGCTGGAGGTTCAGTTCTCTTAGAAAAAATGGCAAGTAAGGTCCCTCTGCAGCGCGGCGCGAGCAGTCACACAGGAGTTTGCTCCTTGGTGGAATAAAACACAATTAGAATCTATAATAAAGATAAGACTGGTTTTAATGACAAACTAATTGAATTAGAAAAAACTCTTGTATTTTCGGATGATTTATTTATTATTTAGATTTTTATCCCGCCCTCCCCGTAGGCTCAGGGCGGCTTACAAGGCATATTGCCGATGTAATACAACAATAAAACATTAAAAATATTAAATAATATCAAATATTAAAACATCATACATACAAACAGTATCTGGTGCTCACATAACTAAGAACAAGATGGTGATCTCCTGAAGTCTCATCCTCTTTTCAAGTGCCCACATCGTGGTGACCCTGTCCACAAGGCTTGGGGCATAGATGGTACCATGGTGATGGCGGCTCCTATTCGAACGCCTGGTGGAAGAGCTCCGTTTTGCAGGCTCTGCGGAACTGTGCTAGGTCCCTCAGAGCCCTGATCTCCTCTGGGAGCTCGTTCCACCAGATAGGAGCCGCCACCGAAAATGCCCTGTTCCTGGTCGTCACCAGTTTGATAACCCGGGGACCTGGCACATCCAGCAGGTTCTGAGTCCCGGACCGTAGTGCTCTTGGGGGCATATGTGGGTAGGCTGGTCCTTGGCCATATAGGGCTTTAAAGGTAATAACCAGCACTTTGAAGCGCACTCGGAACGCTATAGGCAACCAGTGCAGTGCTTTCAGCACAGGCTGGATGTGCTCTCGTCTAGGAAGATCCATCAGCAGCCTGGCTGCAGCGTTCTGCACTAGTTGCAGCTTCCGAATTTGCGACAAAGGCAGCCCCATGTAGAGAGCGTTACAGTAGTCTAGCCTTGAGGTAACCATCGCATGGATCACGGTGGCTAAGTCCTCCCGGTCGAGGAACGGAACCAACTGCCGCGCCAGCCGAAGATGGTAAAATGCTGACTTGGCAGTGGCTGCTACCTGGGCCTCCATCGTTAACGAGGAGTCCAGGAGCACCCCCAAACTCCTAACCTCCGACGCCGGCACCAAAGGCACCTCGTCGAAGGCCGGGAGAGGGAGCCCCAACCCCGGACCGATCCGACTCAGCCCCAGGACCTCCGTCTTTGCCGGGTTTAATTTCAGCCGACTCAGTCTGAGCCACCCAGCCACGGCCTGTAACGCCTGACTAAGGTCATCGGGAGTGGAATCTGACAGGCCGCCCAGCATCAGATACAGCTGGGTGTAATCAGCATACTGATGACACCCCAGCCCACAACTCCTGGCTATCTGGGCGAGGGGGCGCATGCAGATGTTAAACAACATCGGGGATAGCACTGCCCCTTGAGGTACCCCACAGTCAAGGGGCCACCTCCGGGACTGCTGATCCCCTATAGCCACCCTCTGTCCCC
>NW_015162480.1:332142-332616 GCF_001447785.1 Gekko japonicus
ACCAGCCATTGATGGGCAAGCCCCTGAATTCCCACGTCGGCAAGGCAGTGGGCCAGCAACTGATGGTCGACCGTATCGAAGGCGGCCGACAGGTCTAACAGCAACAGCGCCGCCACTCCGCCTTGATCCAGATGCCTACGGAGGTCATCAGTCAGTGCGACCAGAACAGTCTCCACCCCGTGACCAGGGCGAAACCCGGACTGGTGGGGATCGAGGACAGAAGCGTCATCCAGAAATGCCTGTAGCTGTGTCGCCACCACTCTCTCGCCACCCGGCCGATAGTTGGCCAATTCGGCCGGGTCCAAGGGCCACCCGGCCGATAGTTGGCCAATTCGGCCGGGTCCAAGGATGGCTTTTTTAGAAGAGGGCAGACCATCGCTTCCTTGATGCCCCGGGGAATCATCCCTCTGCGAGAGACTTGTTGATAATCTCCCACAGGGCACCTCGAAACCCCTCGCGGCCCATTTTAATGAG
>NW_015162480.1:332801-333553 GCF_001447785.1 Gekko japonicus
GAGAGCCGGTCATGCCAGTCCTCCACAAGCTCATCCAACGAGCTGCCAGGGGGCTTCGGTTCCCGCAATGCCATCTGAAGCCACCTCGGGTCCATCTGGCATCGCGGGCGAGCAAAAATCAGCTCGCCGCCTAAGCGGGGTCGGGGTGGCACATTCAGATGAGCCTTCAGGGCCTGGTGGTCCGACCATGGTACCACTATTGTAGCAATCCGGTCCACCATGACTCCAGCCGCGAAAATCAGATCGAGCGTGTGCCCGGCACGATGCGTGGGGGCCGTGATCACCTGGGAGAGTCCCAGCGCCGCCATGGACGACACCAGGTCCGCAGCCCGGCTGGAGGTCGCGTCCTCAGCATGGACGTTGAAGTCACCCACGACCAACAGTCGAGGGTGCTCCAACGCCCAGCCTGATACGGCCTCCTAAACTTATAAAATCTATAAAATTTTGTTGGAGGATCTGCTGATAGATAAGAAGACTGGTTTTAATGACAAACTAACTGAATTAGAAAAAACTTGTATTTTTGGATGATAAACAAACTTATAAAATCTATAAAATTTTGTTGGAGGATCTGCTGATAGATAAGAAGACTGGTTTTAATGACAAACTAACTGAATTAGAAAAAACTTGTATTTTTGGATGATAAACTGATAAAGAAAATCTATACAATTTTGTTGGAGGATCTGCTGATAGATGAAACAGTTAAGCAAAATATGATTCTATGGGTCCAAAACGTAGGTCATAATATTACGTTG
>NW_015162480.1:334448-341299 GCF_001447785.1 Gekko japonicus
CCTTGCAGGTCCACCGCCGGGCCCCTGATGTCAGGGGGTGTGGCATATGCTAATGAGTTCCCCTAGCTCTTTTTCTACGAAATGACCCCTGTGTATATAATATGAAAAATAATAAAAGCGTACCTGTGGGTATTTAAAAAGAAAAATGGCAAGTAAGATGCGATAGACATGTGGAGAAAGTGGACAGGAAGAAGCTTTTCTTCCTCTCCTATAATACGTGGGTATTTAAAAAGAAAAATGGCAAGTAAGATGCGATAGACATGTGGAGAAAGTGGACAGGAAGAAGCTTTTCTTCCTCTCCTATAATACTAGAACCCATGGTCATCCACTGAAACTAAAGGGCTGGAGATTCAGAAGAGAGAAAAGGAAGTACTTTGTCCAGGGGTCATTTCGTAAAAAAAGAGCTAGGGGAACTCATTAGCATAACTCATTAGCATATGCCACACCCCCTGACATCACTGGAAGTGTGTCATAAGGCCACACCCCCTGACATCACCGGAGGTGTGTCATAAGGCCACACACCCCGCCCCCAATGGTCCCGGCCCCCGCCGGCCTTGCAGCTCCACTGCCGAACCCCATCATCAAAATGTGTGTATTCTGACATGAGTCTCGAGAGGTGCAGCCCTGACAGATCCTGTCTCTGAGATATAAGTACCCTGGCAGGAGTTTATAAAAGGCTTATATAAGTTAGTATGATGAGCTATAGATTTCGTTCGTGGATGTCCTCAGCTGTGCTGTGGCTGTGTGGCTCTGGCAGGAGGCAGGCAGGGGAAATTTGGTTTTATTTAATTCACCGGGAGTACTCACTGCTGGCTTTTTTGCTAGCATAACATTACCCAGGTGCTGGGAACAGCACATGGGCTGAGAAGATATCATACCAGCTAATCTCCACTCCTCCTCTGGCACAAACTCACCACTCGTCATTTCTGGCTCCCACACTGGCACAGCTACTTCAGCACTGGATATAAATTGACACAGCATCAGCTGTATATCTCCAGATACACGGATATGTTTCTGGCATCTCTCCGTATTACACTGCTGTAGGGTTTAGTAGCCAGCCTAAACAGTTTGAAGGAAGGCTTTAGGAATACACCCTGAATTAATTTAGATATATAAGGATTATAGCACAGAGAAGTTTGCGAATGCCATTTTAACAATTGTCGTAGTCATTAAACAATGCTGTCAAAAAGAAACTTCAGGTGACTGGCAATGTGTTATATTGTGTAATAATAGCTCACTTTGTATGTGGGGATGAGTCTTCACTTCCACAATGCTGGGGGCATTCTTTTGTTGGGTTGTTTTGCAGCAGAGGGTAGGAATGATGCAATTTCCTATTTCTACTGTTAGTATGCCCCTCTTGCCAAACTTAGCCCCCACTGAAATACAGTTCAGTCCTGAGTTTGATGGGCTTTATTCCCAAGCAACTGTGTATCAGAGGGCAAAAATCTGCCCCCTCCCCATTCTCAGCCTGTTATTAGCCCTGGTGGGAGAAAGCAACAGGTATAATTCAGGTATCTCCCCTCCCCCCAGGCGAGAAGTTTGCCATAGCTAATTTTTATTGGAAAAGGATTAACTGCCCCTCTTCCCGATGCTGTAGAATTGGCCTCTGTTCCCTGTTGGTTGGTCCTCCGGGTCAACTGGATGGCCACTGTGTGAGAGAGGATGCTGTATTCAGATAGATCATGTAGGGCTGCCTGTCTTCAGGTAGAATTACAACTGGTTTCTAGGTTACAGAGATCTGTTGCCCTGGAGAAAATGCCTGCTTGGGAAGGTGGACTCTATGGCATCATACCCCACTGAGGTCCCTTCCCCCCAAAACGCTGCCCTCCCCTGGCTCCATTCCCTGAATCTCCAGGAATTTCCCAGCCCAGGGGTGGCAACCCTAAGGTCTGATCCAGCAAGACTCTTCTTATGTCCATCTGTTTGGCCTGTGTCAGTGTGGCTGCATTTGACCTTAAAGAGTGCATCAGATCATGGATGTCCTGTGGTCTTGTCTAGTTGTACCTTTGGACCTGGTCTGCACAGGATGCTAGCACAGCCGAGAGCAGGTTGGGCTGGAACCTTTCTCCCTAAAATGTTTGTTTTCTACTCTCAGAGAGATGATTATGGTTTTTTTAGAGGAAAATTTTGGAAAATGAAAATGGCATTCGTAAATGTGATCCCTGTTTGCTATCTGAAGTGATTAAATCTCTTTAGCCATCTCAGGACTTTGCCTCCTCATTCCCACCTCTTTCTGCCGCATGGAAGTTTATTCAGGGGAAGATGGGCTCAAACATTTTCCTTTGTATTAGGAATAGCAATTCAATAAATGTTTGATCAATGCTAGTTACCATCTGAACACACAGATCTTCGGATCAGGAAGCAAAAGACTAAGCATTTCATACCTTTGAGTAGTATATAAGAAACAGCCACAAAGTTCTTGTTCTCTGACACCCATTATCTGATATAAAATTTAAATATTGTTTAAAAATGGGAACCATCCCATGAAACAAAAGCTCCCTATTCCAAACCTGAAGGTCAACTCTGACTGCTGGCTCAGATTCCAGCAAATAAATCCCAGACTTTCTTTCAGGAATTGTTTAATCCTGATCGAGTTGGTTTTAATCAAGGGCTGCCTTCTGTCAGACAACAAAAGAGAAGACCCTGAAATGTAATCTGACAAGCTAGAGGACAACAGCCTCCTACTGTGTCTCGGTGTTTATTATACATCACATGCTTTTCCTATACAATTCCTGGGGAACTGTAGACACAGCCTTTGCACACATGTGGAAATGGGGAGGGTGAAGCAAATCGATGATGATCCTTTGGTTGAAGATGATGACACATGACTTCAGTTATCCTAAACCACAGTTCCCAAGGAGCAGCAGCCAGCCCAGTGATCTCTCTCCTGCCAACCTGCTGATGGCCATTAAAATTTCTAACGAAATTCCTGTGTGGAGATCATGAAAATTCTTGATGTACTGTGTCTTTGCTTATTATTGCTATGGTCATGCAGCATATTTCCTAGGTATTGTACTTTGTTTGACAAAACCGCCTGACCCATTCCTAAGTTATTCATCACAGGCCTTGGTCTGGGTGCTTCCACCAGCTGAACAGAGGTAGTGGTCGCTTGGGCGGGGCCTTTTCAGTCGCAGCACCACAATTATGGAATAGTCTTCCCCAGGAGGTTTGCTCAGAGGCTGGAGCCATCTCTGCTGTCTTGTCATTCTTAGGCAAAGATATTTGTATTGCAGTTGACTTTAAGTTGGCATCTTTATTCTATGCCCCTGGTGTCAGTTGGAAAGGAAGTTATTTATTAGTGCTGTGGTAGTCTGCTTCTGGAGCTGCGGTGGCTCAAGTGGTTAAGATGCTGAACTGCAGGCTGTGGAAGGTCGGTAGTTCATCAGTTCGAGACTCAGGTTGCTACATGACGGAGTGAGCTCCTGCCTCTAGTTCCAGCTCCTGCCAACCTAGCAGTTCGAAAGCAAGAAATTGCAAGTAGATAAATAGGGACCACTTCGGTGGGAAGGTAACAGCGTTCCGTGCGCCTTGGTGTTTAGTCATGCCGGCCACATGACCACGGAAACGTCTTCGGACAGCGCTGGCTCTTCGGCGTTGAAACGGAGATGAGCACCGCAACCCTAGAGTCGGATTCGACTGGCTTTCGAGCAAGGGAACCCTTTACCTTTACCTTTACCTTAGTCTGCTTCTGTAATAACTTACTGACATGAAAAAGTAACTGTAACAACTGCTGTGCTTGTTGTTCTGTTTATCAATGTGCCTTTTGCTGTTTTATTGCTGTGTTTCTGTTGGCACAGCTCAGGCTAGCCCCATCTCATCAGATCTTGGAAGCTAAGCAGGATCAGCCCCGCTTGGTACTTGGATGGGAGGCCAACAAGGAAACCCAGGGCTGCTGTGCAGAGGCAGGCAAGGGCAAACCACCTCTATTTATCTCTCTTCTTGAAAAACCTATGGGGTCATCATAAATCAGCTGTGACCTGATAGCACTCTCCACCTCTGCCTTCCATTGGCATGGTTGCGCTGTTTTTTGTTAGCCACTTTGGCCAACCAGATACTTCCAGAAAGCTGGCGAGTAAGTTAGGAAGGCAGCATCTCTATCCTGTTGTTCAGGGCTCTTTTTGTAGAAAAAGCCCAGCAGGAACTCATTAGCATAATAGGCAACAGCAACAGCAGGAACTCATTAGGAACAGCAGGAACTCATTAGCATATTGGGCCACACCCCTGACAGCACAGCTCATTAGCACATTAGGCCGCACCCCCATGTTACCAGAAGTGTGCTCATCCAGCCACACCCACCTTTTGCTTCTTATTCTGTTTACCTTGTTTGTTGTCAAAACCCAGAGCCTTTTTTAATAGCAGGAACTCCTTTGCATGTTAGGCCACACACCCCTAATGTAGCCAATCCTAATGAGTTTCTGCTGTTGGGTGTGGCCTATTATGCTAATGAGTTCTTGCTGGGCGTGGCCAACTTGGGAGCCAGCCGGAACTCCGTTCCTGTGTGTTCCTGCCCCCAAACAGCCCTGCTGTTGTTCATTCCCGGCAGATGGTATTTAGAGGTCTGGACTTGGGAGGCTTCAGTTCCACGGGGGCCTGGAGATTTCCCAGATTTACAACCAATCTCCAGACTATAGAGGTCAGTTTCTTCAGAAGAAATGGCTATTTTGGGGAAATCTTATGACGTTATGCCCTGCTGAGGTCCCTCCCCAGGCTCCATCTCCAAATCTCCAGGAACTTCCCAACCCAGAGTTGGCAACTCTAGTGTCATGGCTAATGACTGTTGAGAGCCTTCCTCTTCATGAGTTTGTCTTTTTAATATTTAAAAAACCATATGAGCTTGTGGTCATCATAACAGCTTGTGACAACCAATTTTCTAAATTGTGTGTTGTGTGAAATATTTCCTTTTGTTTGTTCATGACTTACTTCCAATCCATTTGTGTTGGGTATTGTTGTTCAGTCGCACAGTCGAGTCCAACTCTTTGCGACCCCATGGACCAGCTCCCTCCAGGCCCTCCGGTCTTCCGCCATCCTCTGAAGTTTGCTCAACTTCATGTTCGTTGCATCGATGACACTGTCTAACCATCTCATCCTTTGCCGTCCCCGTCTTCTTTGACCTTCAATCTTTCCCAGCATCAGGGTCTTCTCCAGTGAGTGCTCCCTTCTCATTTGGTGGCCAAAGTATTTGAGCTTCAGTTTCATTATCTGGCCTTCCAGGGAACAGTCAGGGTTGATTTCTTTGAGGATTGACTGATTTGTTCTTCTTGCAGTCCAAGGGACTCTCAAGAGTCTTCTCCAGCACCATAGTTCAAAAGAATCTATTCTTCTGCGCTCGGCTTTTCTTATAGTCCAACTCTCGCAGCCATACATGACTACTGGGAATACCATTGCTTTGACCATGCGGACTTTTGTTGGCAGACTCAACATGGGTTCTGTAAGGGAAGATCTTGTCTCACTAACCTGTTAATGTTCTTTGAGGGGGTGAACAAACATGTGGACAAGGGGGATCCAATAGATATTGTTTACCTTGACTTCCAGAAAGCTTTTGATAAAGTTTCTCATCAAAGGCTCCTAAGCAAGCTCAAAAATCATGGGATAAAAGGACAAGTCCTTTTATGGATCAAAAACTGGCTAATTAATAGAAAACAGAGAGTGAGTATAAATGGGCAGTTCTCCCAGTGGAGGGGGGTAAGCAGTGGGGTACCACAGGGATCAGTACTTGGTCCACTGCTTTTTAACTTGTTCATTAATGATTTGGAGTTGGGAGTAAGCAGTGAAGTGGCTAAATTTGCGGATGATACGAAGTTGTTCAGGGTGGTGAAAACCAGTGAGGATTGTGAGGCACTCCAAAGGGATCTGTCAAAGATGGGCGAGTGGGCGTCAACATGGCAAATGGGGTTCAATGTGGCCAAGTGCAAGGTGATGCACATTGGAGCCAAAAATCCTAAATATAAATACACATTGATGGGGTCTGAACTGGCAGAGACTGATCAAGAGAGAGATCTTGGAGTTGTAGTAGATAACTCACTGAAAATGTCGAGACAGTGTGTGACTGCAATAAAGAAGGCCAATGCTATGCTGGGGATTATTAGGAAGGGTATTGTAAACAGATCAGCCAATATCATAATGCCGCTATATAAATCAATGGTGCGACCTCATCTGGAATACTGTGTGCAATTCTGGTCACCACACCTTAAAAAGGATATTATAGCTTTGGAAAAAGTGCAGAAAAGAGCAACTCGAATGATAAAAGGGTTGGAACACTTTCCCTATGAGGAACGGTTAAGGCGCTTAGGGCTCTTTAGCTTGGAGAAAAGACGACTGAGGGGTGACATGATCGAGGTTTATAAGATTATGCATGGGAAAGAGCAGGTAGAGAAAGAGGTACTTTTCTCCCTTTCTCACAATACAAGAACCCGTGGGCACTCCATGAAATTGCTGAGCGGTCGGGTTAGAACGGATAAAAGGAAGTACTTCTTCACCCAAAGAGTGATTAACACTTGGAATTCACTGCCACAGGAAGTGGTGGCAGCTACAAGCATGGACGGCTTCAAAAGGGAATTAGATAAGCATATGGAGCAGAGGTCCATCAGTGGCTATTAGCCACAAGGTATAGATAGGGACTCTGGGGCAAGTGATGCTCTGTCATCTTGGTGCTTGGGGGGGGTCAACAGTGGGAGGGCTTCTAATGTCCTGGCCCCACTGGTGGACCTCCTGATGGCACTGGTATTTCTGGCCACTGTGGGATACAGAGTGTTGGACTGGATGGGCCTTTGGCCTGATCCAACATTGGCATCTCTTATGTTCTTATGTTCTTATGTTCTCTAATCTGGGAGAACCAGGTTTGATTCCCCACT
>NW_015162480.1:341757-351250 GCF_001447785.1 Gekko japonicus
CAGGGCACATGACGAAGCCCCGCCCCCTGCTTCCGGCCAGCCCGCTTCCAGCCCTCGTTCAGCCAGGAGGAGGCAGGAGAAGAGGGAGGGTAAGTTGCTTCCTCCCTGCCTCTCCTCACCCCTGCCTGCCTGGGGCCAGGGAGGGCCTTGGCGGGGCTTCCTCGCACTCCCGCTGGCCTTGCAGGTCCACCGCCGAGCCCCTGATGTCAGGGGGTGTGGCATATGCTAATGAGTTATGCTAATGAGTTCCCCTAGCTCTTTTTCTACGAAATGACCCCTGAGTAAGAGTAGCCATAATTGCTCTCTTCTAGTTTTGTCTTTGTAGTGTAAGGATGTAGTCATTTAGCTCTGTTGTTATTTTCATCCCAGTTACCCTTCCCCATGCTAGAATTTAGTAAAAACTTTATATTTTAATCACACATGGACTCTCAGTCTGAATTATTTTACTCAGGCTCTGCTGGGCTATATTATCTCTGCTAAATACCATTTTTTTTCAATATCTCACTATCAAAACCCAACAATTTGATTGGGTGACCCCAAGAGAAGGAGAAAGAACCAGCCTGTAGCTGCTGTCTTTAATGGAAGCTTGATTGGGTCATATTAGCATGTGATAATTCTTACTCCCAGGGCTGTTTTTGCATATTAGGTGACACACCCTTAATGTAGCCAATCCTCCAAGAGTTTACAGTAGCTCCATGATAAATTTTGCTTCTTTTCTGCAGCTTCAGCTGCTGTTAAAGTTAGGCCAGGGCTGGGTTTTTTGGTCCATTGGCAACCCAACCATTTCTCTTCATACCATTCATAAGTTTACACCTCTGTCATGCCCTCCTCAACAATCCTTTTGCCTTTATTAGAACATGTTAATTTATAAGAATCTTAGCAAGTTAATTAGGCATAGGGCTTCTTTGAACACATTCAGATGTGCTCCATTTCTAAACTGCGAAATATGTGGCTGCTATGCGGAGAAGCAGGGGGGGAAGGGCAAAATGTTCTTTATGGTGTGGTCATTTATAGCACAATAAAAACACAGCTGTTGGTTGCTCTTGCTCAGCTGAGCTCAGTGCTTCTGTTATGGGTGTCTCTCAGCATTCAAATTACAGGTTTTTGTCACTGTGGAAAACTTTGTTTTGCTTCTAAATAGAACATCTGTGGCAATATGGTATCTGAAGAAGTATGTATGCACATGAAAGCTTATACCCAAAAGGTCTTAAAAGTGCCACTGGATTCAAACGTTGTTCTGCTGTTTCAGACCAACATGGCTACCTACCTGAATCTGTCTATGGCAATAGTGAGTGTAGCACAGAGTACTGCTGCGTAAGTGTCAGGGACACCACTTGAACAGTGCTTGTGACGTAGCTGTGGACAAGCAACATGCCTCCCCCCCATTCTTGTGTCAATCTCTGAATTTTAAAAAAGTTTTATGTGGCTAGACTTTCAAATGTTATTAACACTGCTGGGGAAATGTCGCTTCTTTTCAGTTTTACTGCGACACGATTCCAACTATCACTTAAGACCCTTGTCAGCAGCTAGTGAGTCACTTTGATGAGAAAGTAGAAGGAGTTGGGCCTTGTGCCGGGTCCTGTTCCCACAAATTCCACCTCTGTCTCTCTCCCATAGTACCAGAAGTCAGGGCCACCATAAGAACCTGATTGGCAGTAGATTCAAGACAGAGGTTTGACTGGTTGAACTCACAGTTATGAGATGTGACAGTGGCTGGCGGCTTTTTTATTGTTGTTCAGTCACACAGTCGAGTCCGACTCTTCGCGACCCCATGGACCACATCACGCCAGGCCCTCCTGTCTTCTGCCGTCCTCGAGAGTTTGCTTGATTTCAAAGGGGACTGGGCAGATTTAGGAAGGACAGGTCTGTCATTGGCTATTGCCCATGATAACCAGATGAAGCCTCTGGATTTGGAGGCAGAACACCTTTGCTTGTCAGGTGGGTTTAAATTAAGGGTGGGAAGGTACTGGCTGGATCTCAGGAAAAACTTTTTGACAGTAAGAGTTGTTCAATAGTGGAATCAGCTGCCTAGGGAGGTGGTGAGCTCCCCTTCCCTAGCAGTCTTTAAGCAGTGGCTGGACAGACACTCGTCAGGGATGCTCTAGGCCAGTGATGGCAAACCTTTTAGAGACTGAGTGCCCAAACTGTGACCCAAACCCCACTTATTTATCGCAAAGTGCCAACATAGCAATTTAACCTGAATGCTGAGGTTTTACTTTAGAAAAAACAACTCATGCATTAACTTAAGATGTTCCAAACAAAGTAAGGAAAGCAATCCCAAATGCTTTCATTTACTTAAAATTATTTGTCAGAGAATTCGACACTTTAATGATGGTCTGGGCCTGGCTAGGGTGATGGCACGCGTGCCCACAGAGTGGGCTCTGAGTGCCACCTCTGGCACCCGTGCCATAGGTTCGCCACCACTGCTCTAGGCTGATCCTGCATTGAGCAGGGGGTTGGACTAGATGGCCTGTATGGCCTCTTACAACTCTGCGATTCTATGTGCTGGGGAGTATTGAGGTTAACTTGTTTGGTTAGTCCAGTCACCATTAGGTTAGCAGAGTGCTTAAATAAAGCTACAAATACAGGAGCGTCACTTTACCAGGTTACTCAGCTTGCAAAGCTACACAGAGCCACATTGCAAGTTAAGAAGAGAAATACTTCTCTCTTTATTTGAGAAGTACACTTTGGATAGGAAAGAGCAGAGACTGATAGATTACTTAACTTACTAGCTAAAGGATGGAGGCAGATGGCGAGAGGCCCATCGGCCTCATGGTGCCAAGAGAGGACCGTATGTCCCTCTCTTGGTGGGTGCAGGTAGAGAGCAAGTCTTCTTTCAGAGTGAGAGAGAAGCAGGAAAGGGAAATTGGTCCCTGAGATCACAGTCTGCATATCAAAGAGGACAGTGGCAGAAGAGTAGAGACAGGAAGAAAGGTCATTGTGCCTGTCTAGCCATCTAGCCTCTCTTGCCACTCATTTGGAGGTCTGAGGCAGGGGACATTGCATCTGGAACTTCCAGCAGAGAGCAGGCAGCAGGTAGGGTGGCATTTTCTCCAGACCCTGTTTGTGGGCTTCCCTGTCGCATTTGGCTCTTGGAAACAGGATGACCGACTCATACATTCACTCTTCTACAGTTTTTTTGGCTCTGAATCGGGGTGGGTGGGGAGAGAACACCCCACAGGAGAACAGAGCCCAGGGACTCTGGCTGCTGATCACTAGCATTTATGTGTTAAATTTGCAGACAGAAGTTCATGAGTACTTTAGCTCAGCTAGCACAGGAACCCTGTATATGTTATGGGGGGGGGGGATCGAGCCGTTTTACCATTGCCCAGCTCTCCAGCTGGCTAATTAAATTAAGGCTGGATGGGCAGCCTAGAGAGAAAGGGGGAGAAAAGAGGCTGTGGAGAGAGAGCAACAGAACACAGCCCAAGCAAGTTGGCAAAGCCCAGGCGGTAGAAAACCCCCCAAAGGGTAAGTGGTTGGCACAGGAAGAAAGGCAGGGGGTCAAAGGTTTTTGAAATGCCTCAGGACAGTTCTGGAAAAGTAGGGAGGTGAAGCTAACGAGGTTCTTTTTTAAAAGGAGCGATGCAGGAATGGGAAAAGCGGTGCCCCTTGGGGGCCGCTTTTCCCATCACTGTGCTGCAGCGACAGGAGAAAGCCGGGCTTGGCGGCATTGGCTCAGTTCTGCAACACTTAAAGGTACAGGAGATGATTAGGCAGCTTCCTGTGTTCCTGGCCTCCTCGGGCAGCCCGTTCTATAAGGTGTGGCCCACAGCAGAGAATGAACGTGTACGGGCAGTTGATCTTGGCCATTTGCTGGGTGGCACCTGCAGATGAGTGAAGCTCTTGTGGCAAATCACAGGGGGAGAGGCAGTCCAGCAGAGATGAGGGACCCAGGCCCATACCTGGAACTAAGCCTGGTAACTGATGGGCAGCCAATGGAGCGACTGTAGAATGAGAGCAGAAATATGCTACCATGATCAGTGTTCCCTCTAAGCTGAGTGAGGGTGAGCTAGCTCACAGTTTTTTTAGCCTCCAGCTCACTCATTTTTGCCTTCGCTCAGGAAGGGATGGCTCCAGAGCAAACTAATTTATGCAGTAGCCAAATCGCTCGCTCACAGCTTTAATGCCAGTAGCTCACCAAGCAGAATTTTTGCTCACAAGACTCCAGAGCTTAGAGGGAGCATTGACCATGATATGTATTTACAAGGCCAGATCAGCTGTGTCAAGGTAGGGAGCCATTTGGGGGGCTAGACTGAGGTGGAAGAAAGTGGTTTTTGGATTTGGGGTCTTTATATGGCAGGTGCATTTACTTGCCTCTTCAGCAGCAGTGCTGGATCCAGTATCGCCCCTCGGGCGGCTCTTAACTGAGCCAGTCAGGGTCTGCTGAATCCCATTGGAGGTGGGGAGCGTGTTGTTGTCCTTCACGTTCTCTGCCTACCCAACCAGCAGTATCACTTCCCACTTCCAACCATGCATGGAAACGACTGTTAGCTTTGCAAACCACTTGTTTTTGCTACTTTCCTGATCCTGCAAACATGGGGGGGGGGGTAGAGCAGAGAGGCAACAGGCCTGAATACACGTCTGGTGGGCTTTGCACACTGTTGGTGGGAGCCCCAGAAATGCATGCTCTCAGCTGGGTGGGCCGTAAGTTGTGAAGGCTTGTCATAGGAGAGAGTAAGGGCTATGCAGTGTGAAAGTGTTGGAGTGGTCCAGGGAGGCTTGAGTTCCACATCCCTGATCTGCTATGAAGCTTACCTTGGGCTTGTCGCTCTTCGTCAGCTTAAACTACCTCAGAGATTTGTGAGGGGCAACGGAGGCGGGAAAACGCCATGTGCCCTGACCTGAGCTCTTTCGAGGAAGGATGGGGAAGAAATATAATTGACAGTTGAAAAGGATTCAGCCTGTTTTGTTTCGGTGGGTTATGATTACATGCCTCTCCTCTAACATTCCACAGATGACAACGGGGACCTGCTTAGAACACCGCAGGTCTCGTACCGAGGAGTGCTGCCCAAACTTCTCCATTAACATCATTGAAGAGATCGGCCCCTGTGCTCACCCCTAAAGTGGCAGGACCAGCCCTCCCACAGACAAGGTAGGGGTCTCTATGCTCAGGAGACTCCCCAGGTATGCAGAAAAACGTGGCTTTGTACATCAACCAAAATAAGAGGGAGGGACCCCAAAATGTCCTCATGAGGACTGAGAGTGCTTCAGGAGGCACAGAACGTCGAGCGTCAGTTAAAGGAGAAATGGGTGGGAAGAAAGACTTCTCAGCCTGGGAGGGGTTCCTGGGGGGCGGGGGATTGGGTTGGATTTCCAGATTGTCCCCCGGTCCCGTGATTCCTCATGGACCTCAGCTTGTTGTTTCATAGTAAGGTAAAGGTAAAGGTTCCCTTGCTCGAAAGCCAGTCGAATCCGACTCTAGGGTTGCGGTGCTGATCTCCGTTTCCAAGCCAAGGAGCCAGTGCTGTCCGAAGACGTTTCCGTGGTCATGTGGCCGGCATGACTAAACACCAAGGCACACGGAACGCTGTTACCTTCCCACCAAAGTGGTACCTATTTATCTACTTGCAATTTCTTGCTTTCAAACTGCTAGGTTGGCAGGAGCTGGAACTAGAGACAGGAGCTCACCCCGTCCTGCGGCACCCGGGTCTCGAACTGCTGAACTACTGACCTTCCACAGCCTGCAGATTTTCCCACCAGCTGGTGCTTACAGTGGTTTGCTATCTGATACTCTGTTCTCCATCAATTTAAGAAGAGCAGAAGAAGAGAGAGAAGAGATTGGATTTATACCCCGCCCTTCACTACCCAAGGGAGTCTCAGAGCGGCTTATAAACTCCTTTCCCTTCCCCTCCCCACAACAGACACCCTATGAGGTAGGCGGGGCTGAGAGAGCTCTGACAGCAACTGCTCTTTTTCAAGAACAGCTGTGTCAGAACCATGGCTTGCCCAAGGTCATCCAGCAGCTGTGAGTGGAGGAGTGGGGAATCAAACCCAGTTCTCCCAGATTAGAGTCCGCGCACTTAACCACGACACCAAACTGGCTCAAGAGGGTGATTATTCTTTAAGGCTAAAGATCTACATGCCAATAAAGGTAATTTGACTGGCTAAAGATCTTTTTGATTTTTTTTGTTTTTGCCATCAAGTTGCAACTGACTTATGGCAGTCCCGCAGGGTTTTCAAGGCAAAAGACTATAACCAATGTTCCCTCTAAGCTGTGGAGCCCTGTGAGCAAAAATTCTACTTTATGAGCTACTGGAATTAAAGTTGTGAGCAAGCAATTTGACTACTGCATAAATTAGTTTGCTCTGGAGCCCTCCTTCCTGAGCTAAGACAAAAATTGGTGAGCCGGAGGCTAAAAAAGTGTGAGCTAGCTCACACTAACTCAGCTTAGAGGGAACACTGACTATAACGGAGGAGGTTTGCCCTTGCCTGCCTCTGTGTAGTGACACTGCCCTTCCTTGGTGGTCTCCCTTCGAAATACTAATCAAGGCCAACCCTGCTTAGTGATCTGATGAGATTGGGCTAGCCTGGGCTATCCAGGTCAGGGTAAAGATCTATTAGAGAAAACTTAATTTTCCTACAGCATAAGCTGTCAACAGCTCAAAACATCCCTCAGCCGTGGCTCTGTGCAGGGGAACAGACTGGATACCGCAAGGTGCCTCAGTGTTCAGGCAGGTACGCTGGAGATAACTTGCATCCATTCCCAGCTTGCTTTAATAAGACTAGTAAATCACTCTAGAAAACGTTTAACATGTCCCCCCCCCCCCAAGAGGCAAAAATAAGCATGATGTAAGAAACCTGATATATTGGGGACCCTAAATAAATAAATAAAGGTTCTCCCTGATTTGACTTACAAATCGTTTTAAAGAAAATTGGGGGGGGGGGGAACGGACCAAGACACTCTGCCTTTTAACTGCAGCATAAAAAGCAGAAATCAGCAAGCAAAAACTTCTTCCATCATAGCATTTCTATTCCAGGAAAACCTTCCTGGCATGTTGATTCTGGCCTGGCCGTTTTGCAGCTGTTCACGCATGGCACCTCTGTTCTTTAAATATGCTACATTTAAGACTTTACAGGTTGGGAATACCATAACTACTGTTGTTACTTTACTAACAGGCTCTTCAGAATTCAAAGGCAAATTACCTCTCCATGTCAAAAGCAGGCAGTCTTTAACCCTTAATATTTAATTGTGTGGTTAGCCAGCTTACGTTTAGGAGGAGAGGTTCTTATAGCCGTCCAACCATAATACTTAACAAACTATTGGGGAAGGGGAAATTATAATGGATCCCAGTCATACTTCTATTAAAGTAACCTGTTCATAATAGGGACAGTTTTGATAACTGGTTAAAAAGCAGAATGAAAAAAATAGCATTAAAATATGGATTATACAGACTTTGGAAGCTCCAGCTGTAATAATTAGAGACGTGACCATGAATGTAATTTGTCCATGTAGACTTGGGTGACTGAAGAAAAGAGAATCGGTTGGGCTTTTCAGTACTGAGAAACATGTTTGAGGGGAAAGAAGGGCTCCTAGAGGCAGCAACAGGGAACTGCAAGCATTTTTTTGAAGGAACTGGTATAGTGTCTGCATAAAAAAGAAGGCAAGTGCGACAAACCCAGACCCTCAACTAAAATAACATTCGGTAACTTCTGGCCACGATTTTCTCTCGGTGTAGAGTGCCACCTGCATGGTACAAACCTGATGTACTTTGCATTGGAAGTCAGTACAGGTTTAAGGAGGGACAATAAGGATTGCAATACTTGATTGTTGCACTAAGCCACAATTTCAGTTTTCCGCAACAGGCCCAAAGCCTCTGTCTGCATGTTCGCCTTCCTCCTCTCTTCTCATGCATAACGTGAAAACGAACTCTAGTTGCCCCCGACTTCTGAATATTGCATGGGCAAACTGGAGAGTGTTTGCCTCTCACAAACCAGGATTCTAAACTGAGATTCAACCTTGAATTAGCATCCCACCTGGAGGGGGGCAAAGGAACTCCCATTCACCCAGGTGCTTGTTTGGAGACATCATGATCAATTAGAGCAGTGGTTCTCAACCTGTGGGTCACGACCCCTTTAGGGGTCGAACGACCCTTTCACAGGGGTTGCTTAAGACCATCGGAAAACACAAAGTTTCGATGGTCTTATGATAGCAACGAAAATAATTTTATGGTTGGGGGTCACCACAACATGAGGAACTGTATTAAAGGGTCACGGCATTAGGAAGGTTGAGAACCACTGAATTAGAGTGTACTTTTGCCCTCGGCCTGAGGAAAGGAGGGAAGAGGAGAGACCATAGGTATCTCTCCTTATATATAATTGAATAGTGGGTGCCAAAGTTCTAATTCTAAAATGCACTCCCTTAGTGTATGGCTGATGGCACTGCTCCTCAGCATATATCGCCACCAATCAGAAGGCAAAGCCCGGGTCCCGCCCACACCACAACTGCTGCGACAACCTGGTCTTTTGCATATGGAAGCTGATTGGACTACACTCCATTCCACACCTCAAACTCCCCCCCCGCAAGGCAGTTGGAATTTTCAGTTGCATAACATACCTCATAGGGGAGAGGAGAATGGGTAACAATGGTTACCACTCTCCAGGTGAGGGCTACAGATAACTCAAACATACAAATGCTCTTCAGGTAGCAGAGATCAGTCCCTCTGGAGAAAACAGTGGACTCTGTCATTAAACCCTGCTGAGGTCGCCACAGGAAACTGACACTGTTTGCCCAAAGCCAGAGCACTCTCCCAGAGCCTCTTTCTAGATCTCGTTGTATTTATTTCCACAACGGGCATTATTTCTAGTAACAAATAAACCACTGCATCTCATGCCATATTAGAATTGCAACTTAGCGTGAGATCTGCATGCAGACACTACGAATCAGCCAGAATTTTGTTTGTGATGGAAATGAGCCTGGCTTCTGTCTGGGCTTGAATTAGGGCTGCCAAGCCATGGCGGGGGATCTGCATGTCTTCACAGGATCCCTGCTGCGGGGGACAGCGATATGCGTTGCACCGCCGTCGCCAGGATGTGACGCTACGTGTCACTCTGGCAACGTTGCACCTTAGAGACCAACAAGACTTTCAGGGTATAAATTTTCAAGAGTCAAAGCTCCCTTTGTCTGATTACTTTATCAAAAGGGAGCTTTGCCTCTCAAGAGCTTATACCATGGAAATCTTTTTGGTCTCTTAAGGTGCTACAGATCTGAACTTGAATCTAACTGTTCTACTGCAGTAGAACGAATTTAGAGTCCAGTGGCAACTTTAAGACCAACAAAGGTTTATTCAAGGTGTGCATGCACACTTTTTTTTTAACTGCAGAGCAACAGCTACCCCCTGAAACTATCTAATAAAGGTATTGTCTTGCTGTTATGTTGAATTTTTTCCTAACAGATATCTCAGATTTCCAGAAGGATTTCCCCCTCCCTCACTTTCCATATGTTGTCCTTTGATAGAACATAATTTTAATATATATATATATATATATATAT
>NW_015162480.1:351287-382386 GCF_001447785.1 Gekko japonicus
TACATATATATATATATACACACACATATGAAAGCTGATTGCTTGATTGAGATTACAACATTAATCGCGGAAGACAAATGGACAATGGATCCTGTGCCATAATTAATTTACCCAATATTTACTTAGTTAATTTGTTCAGGACAGATTAAGTCAGGGCTGGAGAAGTGGGCCAAGGAAAAGTTGAGTGACAGGCGCATTCTTAAGGGGTCCGGCCTCTCCTCGGGGAAGTTCAGCTTCGCTCTGAAAGAGACGCCTTCAGGGATCATGTATTTTGAATTCCCTGTGAATTAAGTGTCATCTCAGCTTGACCAGCTCTGGAAGAACATATTAACCTCCTCTTGTGATTTTTAGAAAACCATTCTAATTTAGCAAGTAATTAAGGGTCACATGTAGGATAAAGAGCTAGATAATCTTGGATTACGCACAGGAAGCTTTGTTTCCAAGGCAACCCCAGCGGAGGGGGGTGTTAATGCTGAGGTCAGTCAGTTAATGAACTGGGAATGGCGACTGGCTACAGAACATGTTAGAGGCATGGAAATCGAAACAACAATTGCATTACCATTGAATGATTGGATCATGGGAAACAAAAGCATACAAAGCCGGTTTCCACAGGGGGGAAAAAAACCCCTGCCTGACAAAAAGGTTGCCCTCCAGAGGGGAGAGATCTGCTGAGCCAGGTCAAGGGAAACTGAAAACAGTGACGCTGGACAAGGCTCATATTTTGGAACACAACTCCCTTCATTCGTCATTCATGGATTTTACTATCGCCTTGGTGTAAACACGGGGAGAAAGCATGCTTGCATACGCCATTGCTTTCTGATACCTCAACCCTGTGGGATCTTTCTTTCCTAAGGCTAGTTCTTTGAATGAAGGGTACAGTACAGCAGTAGGCATTTAGGCAAAGGAGAGTAAGTGCATAAGAAGAGCCCTGCTGGGTCAGACCAGTGGTCCATCTCGTCCAGCATCCTGTCTCACACAGTGAACAACCAGTTCCTCTAGACAGCCCAACAACAGGGCATAGAGGCCGAGGTCTTCCCCTGATGTTGCCTCCCGGCACTGAGATTCAGGTGCTGACTGCCTCTGAACATGGAGGTTTCCTTTAGTCATGGCTAGTAGCCACTGATAGACATATCCTCCGTGAATCTATCTAATCCCCATTTAAAGCTGTCTGTGTGGCCATCATTACATCCTCTGGCACTAAATTCCACATTTTAATCACTCACTGTGAGTGTGTTCCAGTTGGCCTTAGAGTCATTTTCGTGCAATCAGCAGAATAATGAGATGAAACTTTCCCTCTATTGGACCACTTCTAAAATGGCAAAATGGCAATCTAAACTATGTTTACTTCTCAGTAAGGTTTCGACTGTCCCACTCGCATTGATCTATAACACTGCAAAAAGGATAGGATGAACTTATGGAATTATGGAATGGGACTAATTTTGAAATTCCCCCCCCCCCAACCTTCACATTTTCTCTTCCAGGATTCTCTCAGGGGCTTCGTAGGGTTGCCAGCTCTGGATTGGTTAATTTTGGGGGTGGAGCCTGAGGAAGGCTGCATCTAGACTAGATTACTGTAATACACTCTACATGGGACCGCCCTTTGGAAGTGTTTGAAAACTTCCAACTGGTACAGAACGATGCAACCAGGAGGTTGAGTGGAGTGGGCTGTAGGGACTATATCAGTCCAGTGAGGCAGGGACAGGAGGAGACTTGGGGTAGGCTTAGTGATAACGGCTCTGCAGGGCCTGCAAGACGATGCCATAAAGCCCACCTTCTCAAAGTGGCCATTTTCTCCAGGTGAAGCAATCTCCGTTGCCTAGACATCAGTTGTGATCCCAGGAGATGTCCTGCTACCACCTGGAAGTTGGCAACCCTATTCATCAGGCTGGTTTCCTTTTTTCCCCCTTTCCCCTGCTTTAACTTAACTTTCATCTGTTCTCAGCATTCTGTGCCTCCTGGAGCATATTCAATCCTCCTCATGTTGTTCTCCCCTCCTCTGTTTTATCTCTCTAGGCTAAGCGTTCATGGCAGAATGGAGAGCTCCGAACTGATCTTAGTCCATCACCACTGCATACTCTAACCCTTGTACACACTTTGGAAAGTGTGTATGTACATCTTTAGGAAAAGGTGCAGCTCAAAACCACATTCAAACATCCCGGGGCAATGCCGTACTGACTGCGAAGACACCCCTGAACGGCCATAAATCTATACAGAAGGTACCATAAAATCCAATGATCAAGAAGGAGGAGGAGGAGGAGGAGGAGGAGGAGGAGATTGGATTTATACCCTGCCCTTCACTACCTAAGGGAGTCTCAGAGCAGCTTACAAACTTCTTTCCCTTCCCCTCCCCACAACAGACACCCTTTGAGGTAGGTGGGGCTGAGAGAGCTCTGGCAGAAACTGCTCTTTTTCAAGGACAACTGTTATCAGAACTACGGCTTGCCCAAGGTCATCCAGCAGCTGCAAGTGGAGGCGTAGGGAATCAAACCTGGTTCTCCCAGATTAGAGTCCGCGCACTTAACCACTACACCAAACTGGCTCTCAAAGGAAGTGAAAGCAGCATGCAAGGTAGAGGGTACCATAAAATCCAAGGATCAAAGGAAGTGAAAGCAGCATGCAATGTAGAGGGGAATTTTTGTTTCAACATGAGTTTTGTAACATGGGGAAAGCCCATGCAGAATCACCCTTTGCCTCTCCATAAATTATAACAGGAGCCCTGTGGACTTGGTCCCCTCTGAGACTTGAGTTCAAAACAAATCTCTGTGTGGAGAGTCCATATAATAAAGCACCGATATGTTCCTTGTTTTCCCTCTTGGGACAAAAAGCAGCTCCGGGGGGATGGGGTGGGGAATGTATTTGCATCCACTAAATGGTGCAGGATGAAAGGGTCAAATCCTTTTCCCCTCCGTGCCAAGGCCTCAATCCTGATTTGGCCCCCACATGCCTAATATTTAAGAAAAATCCAAAAAGTTCATGGACCTCCTCCATTTTTGCCCTGGGGTCTAGAGCAAATTACCTTCAGTTATCCAGGTGGAAAATAAGAGCATTAAAGACCCCCTCCCACAACACACAGAGCTGATGATATTGTGAGACCGATTATGTTGCGAGGCACTCCGTGTCCTTCCCCGGGATTACAAATGCCAGAACTGCTCTCGGAGGCTGGTTGGTCGCAGGCAGAGTTGCGTAACTCCCCTGGCCCACTTTGCCAAATTTGAAAGTGGAACTGTCAATCAATTCAATTCCCAAACATTTGCGAACACAAAAATGAAGCGGGTATCTTTTAGACAACGTTTAATTAAATCCCAGTGAAGGGGGAAGACTGGCAGTGTAATTCAGAGGAGACTGTAATTTAATTATGTTACCAGACACTTAAAGAGAGACAGAATTCCGGCTATCGGGCCACCATTTAATTGCTGATAATTGGACAAGACTGGAGAACAGCTCGTAGGCCGCTGGTGATTCCTTCAGGTCACTCTCTATCCGCACTTCTCCCGTTAAATACCCACTCTTGTGAACAACTTCAATCAACAGCTGCTTCAACTATGGAGACAGGCAGATGCTCTGGTGTGTGGTGAGCCTAAGCTGGATCCAGCAGTCGGGGTTGCCAGTCTCCAGACGGCAGCTGGAGATCTCTTAGAATCACAACTGTTCTCCAGGTTACAGAGATCAGTTCCCCCGGTGAAAATGGCTGCTTTGGAAGGTGAACTCTATGGCACTGCACCACACTGAGGTTCCTCCCCAAACCCTGCCCTCCCCGGTCTCCACCCCCAAAACCTCCAGCTCCCAAGAATCTCCCAACCCAGATCTGGCAACCCTAGCTTTTCCACTAGTGGGAAATGGAGGAGGGGTACCCTTTTGACCACTCAAAAGAGCAATGCCTCAGCAAGACCTGTGTGGGGAAAAACCATGTGAGGCAGGGACAGGAGGAGACTTGGGGTAGGCTTAGTGATAACGGTTCTGCAGGGCCTGCAAGACGGAGCTCTTCCACCGGGCTTTTGGTTGAGGCAGGGGATGTTCCCCCCACCACCCTGGCTAATCTCCCATCAGTGGCCTGGATCCAAATAGACATCTGGGTGCCCACTGTTGTATCTTAATGGATCTGACTGACATCTGATCTAATTTATTTTACACGGTATTTTATGATTCTATACTGTTTTAAATAGTTGCTTTAAAGTTGTTTTAATTGGATTGTATTATATGGTGTCGATACTGATGTAACCCGCCCTGAGCCTGCTTGTGGGGAGGGCGGGATAAAAATTCAATAAAATAAATAAAATAACACAGATCCTTTTTGCATAGCATGTTTTACAGGCCTCGATTTCTGCTCCCAATATGCAGGGCAATGTTCCTATGCACAGGAAGGTGACTAGATTTCGAAAATCTTTCTCTCCTCCCCCTCTTTACCGATTTTGGCCCTGCACGAAAATTACCGTGGGCTGCAGTGAACTGAGCACTGGACTTGAAAGCAGACCGGATCATGAAGCTTGCTGGGTGGGCTAGGCCCGGGCTGGCCACCTAACTATAAAGCCGAACCAGGAAAGGGGAGAGAAGGATGAATGAGAATCCAGTGATCAGGCAGAGAAGTGAGCAAGCACTGGAGCCAAGTATGGCAGCTCCTTTTATACCACCACTGAGTCAGGGAGAACCAATCAGCTGTCTCATAGGAGGAGTCATCTTACAGAGGGTTTCAAATTTAGCACCCCTTCAATGTCAACCTGAAAAGTGGCTGCCATTTTGTTTCTCCTTCAGGATTGTTTCCGCTTTCTTTTTCCCTCTTGAATTTTTCCCCCTGAAAAAATGTATTCATGTTTTCAATGTCATTTGAATGTCAAGAAGACACCAGCAGTATAGCTCTCTTAGATTAGAGTTTGCACCAGAGGTCATTTCGGGGGGGATCGCGGGGGATCGCAGTTCCCCCGGGTGAGGTACGGGTGGCGGGGCACATGACGAAGCCCCGCCCCCTGCTTCCGGCCGCCCCGCTTCCGGCCCTCATTCAGCCAGGAGGAGGCAGCCGGCCTTGCAGGTCCACCGCCGGGCCCCTCATGGGGCTCGGCAGTGGAGCTGCAAGGCCGGCGGTAGCAGCCGGGACCGTTGGGGGCGGGGGGGTGTGGCCTTATGACACACTTCCGGTGATGTCAGGGGGTGTGGTATATACTAATGAGTTATGCTAATGAGTTCCCCTAGCTCCTTTTCTACGAAATGACCCCTGGTTTGCACTCCTAACCACTACACCAAACTGGTTAGGTGGAGCTACCCATGCAGTTATCCTGGACTGATACTGTAGCGTGTAAAAAGGCACATCCTCCTCTTCCTCCTCCTCCTCCTCGTTTAAATTTCTGAATCGCACAAACCCTGCTCACACAGGGCTCTGGGTGATGTACAACAACATATATAACATAAAAACAGTAGAATTAAAATACAAACAACAATAAATTACAAATACTCTTAAAAGGATCCAAGATGGTGTCACCATATAATTTCTTCCCATTCTGGCCTGCACCGCCACCTCATGGGCAGGGGAAGAGGAGGAACACAAAAACAAGTCTGGAGGAAAAGGAGAGGGTGCGTGTAGAGCATATGAAGCTGCCTTAGACTGAATCAGACCTTCCGTAATGGCCCATTCTGCATCTAGCATTTGCTCCGTTGTTTTACCAAACTGACACTGGAACAGAAAAAGTTGCCGCTCAAAACCACATTCAAATACCCCGGGGCCAACGCCTACTGACTGCACGGCCATAAAACGGCCATAAATCTATGCAGACAGTACCATAAAACCAAGAGATCCAAGGAAATGAAACTGGCATGCAGTGTGGAGGCTACCATAAAATCTGACAATCAAAGAAAGTGATAGTGGCATGCAATGATGCAGAGGGGAATTTATGTTCCAACATGGGTTTGGTAAAACATCGAAACGAATGCTAGATGCAGAATGGGCCAGTGATCTGCTCTGACAGGCAGTAGCACTCCAGGGTTTCAACTCTTTTACATCACCTCTTGCCAGATCCTGTTTGAAACAGGAGACACCAGGGATTGAACCTGGGACCTTTTGCATACAGACAAGATGTTCTACCACTGAACGAAGACACCCCCCTCCCCCAATATGTTGTCCCCTTCTGGGATCTCAGCAATATGCCAACCCTCCCTGCACCCAGGCCCTGCTGCTCGGCTATTTCACTCGCTCTTTTATTAACAAAAAGCTGACCTTACAAAAGATGGGCTCATGCCTATTTCAGACTTCTTCCTTCTTTGGCGTCTGCATAGCAACCAAGGTTTCTGTCACGTAACCTCTGTGCCGTGTTCTCTTTACTGTCTTGCAATTCCTCTTTTAAGCAAACACTGTAAACAAATCTAACATCCCCTTTCAATGGGACAATTACTCAATGGTCACCCAGAAGAACCTGCACTGAATGGTTACTTTCAGGGTGACGGACGTGATAAAGAGTGGTTCAGGTGTGTTTTTAATTATGACTCCATTGTGCGAGTTTCAATTATCGAGTTTTTATTCCCCTTATATTGCTTTAGTTCTTTGTCTTTGCATTTTATGTGACGCTTTGTATATACACAGACTAGAGTGGCTTGACAGATGGGTAGCATATTATCCGTAGCCCTGATTTAACCTGCATTTATTTTTGTGGACCACATTTTTATCCCACACGTCCTCCAACAGAGTTCTCCTCGCCTCTGTGTTACCTTCACAACAACCCTCTCTCAAGTTCAGAGAGATTGGTCGGCCCTGGGTAACTCTGGTGCATTTTATGGTCACTACTGAGGCAACGTTCATTTCTGGTCTTTTGTATGAAACATTGGAATTTGAAATTTAAAGTTTAAAATGCAATTGTTTTTTGAAATTTAATAATTTTTATTATTAAATGAATACAACAGTTGATACAGAGAATCCCAATACAAACAGTTGATACAGAGAAAATTCAATGTTCCCTCTAAGCTGTGGGGTCTTGTGAGCAAAAATTCTACTTGGTGAGCTACTGGCATTAAAGGTGTGAGCGAGCAATACGACTACTGCATAAATTAGCTTGCTCTGGAGCCCTCCTTCCTGAGCTGAGACAAAAAATGTGTGAGCCGGAGGCTGAAAATCTGTGAGCTAGCTCACACTAACTCAGCTTAGAGGGAACACTGATCCCAATACAAACTATGTAACATTAATAATATTCTTGATATTCTATTCAGTATATCTATCTAAAACTTAGCTATTTAAAACTTTTTTAAAAATTTCTAATAATAGAGTTGGGTTAACAACCATCTTATAGAAATGAAAGAATCTGAATTCAACTAACTAGTATTTACTGACAAAAACTAAAACATACTCCAAGTCTGGGGTTTATAGAACAAACTCTTCAGATGAAACTAAGTAAGCAGGAACAACTCCATTCTGTGCCATGTAACTTATGACTGGAAACCATTTTTTGACAAAATGAATTAATGGACCAAATTTCTACTGGGATCCAGTCAGGCAGTCAACAACCATTCTACAAGACCACACTGGAAGCATGTCAAATCCACTGTTATTGATAATTCAGTTGTTGAATTTCTCTGTCACAATATCTTATGTGACCTTGTAAGCCGCCCTGAGCCTGCTAGCGGAGAGAGCGGGATAGTAATTGAAGAAATAAAATAAAATAGAATAAATGGGGATCTGAAGCTGGGTCTCTCCAGGTCAAGGTCAACACCTTAACTACGAAATAAAACCGGAGTTCTAATTTCTTCATGCTGCACTTTTCTCCCTAGTGGGGAGGGATGAAAATTTTGGGTTCGGAAATACCTGGAGATTTGAGGGTGGGGCTTAGGGAGGGAAGCTACATTGGTAGGGTATAATGCCATCCAGTCCACCTTCCAAAGCAGCCATTTTCCCCAGGATAAGTGGAATGATTTTGAATAAATAAATAATAAGCAATCTCAGCAGTCCGGAGATCAGCTGTAATTCTAGAAGATCTCCAGCTTCCCACCTGGAGGTTGGCAACCCTAGTGGGTACCTAAAACAGCTTACAACATCCATTTTCCTTCCTCCATTTTACCCACACAACAACCCTGTAAGGTAGGTTAGCCTGAGAATGCGTGATTGGCCCAAGATCATCCTAGCAAGTTTCCGTGGCAGGGTGGGGAATCGAACCTGGGACTCATAGATCCTAGTCTGATATGCTAACCCAAAGGTGTTATTAAAGATATGGCCTGGAGGCTGGAACTGGCCTTTCTAGGGCTTTTATCTAGCCCACAAGTGACTGGTATGAGAAAGGGAAGGCAAGAGGCTGCTCGGGGGTGGGGGAGAGCGGGCATGTGGGTGCACACAGTGAGGTGTGTGTGATCGGAGCTGCCAAGAAATGAAAGGAAATGGCTAGGGGGCGAGTACTCTATCCCTTGGAAATAACCTAGTCTTCCATATGGTTAAATACATTTATTGGGGCTTTTGTGGATTCCACAGTAAATCATTTGCTTTCACTCCTAGGAATCAATTGCTTTTGTTTGTATTTTGAGTAAAAAGTAATTTCATTAATTGGGTTTGCCTGTATCATTTATAAAGTTTATGTCTCTTGTACTTGGCATTACATTTTATGGCAGCCATGGCCCGGCCTGACAAAGTAACATTTATGTCAGATCCGGCCCTCCCAAACAAATGAGTTTGATACCTCTGCTCTAGCCATTGCCCTGAGAAGCCAATTCTCATTGGAGGCTCCCTTGGAAGTTAAATAGCTAATCTGAAGCATGTAAAACAACACAGGGGCACAATCCAGCCTAAAGGAAGCATGTTTAAGCTCTATTGTTTGCAGTATAGAATCAAGGCACCAGTTTCCTTCTCTCGCATATAAACGACCTGGGCTTACTAGGGTTGCCAAGTCTATCTTCGCCGGGAGCAGGGGGCTCCCGGCCGGTGTCTTGTGTGTGTGTGCGCGAAGCATGCGCACGCCGCATGCACATCACCCAGAAGTGACGGGAGGATGCCAGGCATGCTGGGGGCGGGGCCACGGCCATACAAAGGAAAACCATAGAGTTTTCCCTTGTATGGCCGTGGCCCCGCCCCCAGCGTGCCCGGCGTGCCCACGTCACTTCCAGGTGATGCGCACGTTGGGGTGGAGTTCCTCCCGGTGCCCAATCCGGCACCACCGGGGAACAGGCCTCTGGGGCAGGGGTTTCCCTACCCCCCCGGGGGGACTTGGGATCCCTAGGGCTTACATGTAGGGTGGCCAGCCTCCAAGAGGTAGATTGAGGTTGAGATCTCCTGGGATTACACAACTGATCTCCAAACAACAGAGATCTGTTCCCCTGGAGAAAATGGCCACTTTCGAAGGTGGACTCGGTGGCATTGTACCCCATTGCAGTCCCTTCCCTCCCTAAACCACACCCTCCTCTGGTTCCACCACCCTCATATTCCCAGGTTTTCCCCAGCCTGGAGCTGACAACCCAGTTTAGCAATTGCAAAATTTGTCTAAGTCTTTTTAGCCCTTGCAGCTAAAAAAATAAGAAATAAATGTTTTCTGCTGCTCAAGATTTGTGAATAAGTGAGCTTCTAAGGGTACAAAAGGAAAGGAAAAGAGCTGAAAAACCCAATGGACATGTGATTCATTTGGAGTTCTGTCCTCCTGCATTTTATTACCTTCTTTACCTTCACAGCGGTCCAGAAGATGTAGGGGTCTCCAACCTTTTTGAGTCTGCGGACACTGGTAGAGCGTGGTGCCCACAGCCACAAAATGGCTGCCGCAAGAGGCATAGCCAGCCACAAAATGGCTGCCAACAGCTTAACTTCAGTCACACAGTGAAGATCATGGTGCTGTGGTGGCTGCTGCCACAAAAGCAGCGTTTAAAAAAATCGGTACAGCCAGTTAAATCTCATATGAATGACCACTCGGAAGCCTTGCTGGGCAAAAGCCCCACCTGGCCCTACCCACTTTCTCAAAACATTTGTGGGCACCAGGAAAGGTTTCAGCGGGTACAATGGTGCTCACGGGCCCTGTGTTGGGAACCCCTGTTCTAGAGCAACTGATCATGCCTTCTTCTACAAGACAGAGAATTCCATTCTTTAGTTTATTGGAGGAGGAGGCGGCTACAAGCATGGACGGCTTCAAGAAGGGATTGGATAAACATCTGGAGCAGAGGTCCATCAGTGGCTGTTAGCCACAAGGCATAGATAGGAACTCTCAGTCTGGGGCAAGGGGTGCTCTGTATTCTTTGTGCTTGGGGGGGGCAGTGGGAGGGCTTCTAGTGTCCTGGCCCCACTGGTGGACCTCCTGATGGCACCTGGTATTTTTGGCCACTGCATGACAGAGTGTTGGACTGGATGGGCCATTGGCCTGATCCAACATTGGCTTATCTTATGTTCTTATGGGCTGGGGGAGCTAGTCAAAGACTTCAGAGCTGTCACTGCAGCCATTCACTTTTGTGGGCCCTGCATTAGATTAACCTAATTTACAGTTTACAGCTTTACAGTTAATCGTAGCTTGTTCCTTAGGAAGTTTCTGCTTCCCCCACCCCCCAAACATCCTCTCGATACGAGGAAATCCTCAATTTTCATGACAATTAGGAAGAAAAGCAAGCACACAAGCTTCAAAGCATTCTGGAGACAAGGAGCTTCCCGAATGAAGGCAGAATGAAGGCATGAATAGAGGGTTACAAATTACAGCAATAAACATTTAGCCAAAACTCTGGCCATTCGCCAGCAATCCTTCCGTGCCAAGCCAATTTATGAGAAAGGATTCTTTAAACGGGTACTTCTCAGTCAAAGTCCAATCAATCGCAATGAGTAGACAGATAACACAAGCTGTTCTGTTGAAGTTGCTGGCACTTTATGGGTTGTTGTTTTATATTTGCAGTTGTACATTTTATGGCTTGGATCCAAAGTAGCGCGAGTAGCGCTAAGTGAGAGGAACAGACTCCTCTGTGTCTCTGCTTGCCCACTGTGGCTCTCCCGCATGCTGTCCCCAGGTGGGGTCTGGAGATCTTCCAGAATTAGAGCTGATCTCCAGCCTACCAAGATCAGTTCCTCAGAGAAAATGCCTGCTATGGAGGGCGGAATCTATGGCATTAGACCCTGCTGAGGCTGCTCCCTTCCCAAAACCCCACCGTCCCCAGGCTCCAGCCCCAAATTTCCAGGAATTTTCTAACCCGGACTTGGCAGTTCTACAGGAGACACGCCCCAGGGTTACATTGAAATGATGTAGGGATCAACAGTGAGAAGGGGAACTGGCGAAATCTTCCCCCTGGCTGACCCAGCTGAGTTCTGAGAAGGAGCAGGAGATAGAGCTGCTAGAGGGGTGAGTGTTTTTTATTTACTTTCAGCTGAGGTGATTTAGCTGAGAGGGTACTGTGTGGGAGGACTGTGTTTGGGAGTGTGTGAACATAAGAACATAAGAGACGCCAATGTTGGATCAGGCCAAAGGCCCATCCAGTCCAACACTCTGTGTCACACAGTGGCCAGAAATACCAGGTCCACCAGTGGGGCCAGGACATTAGAAGCCCTCCCACTGTTGACCCCCCCAAGCACCAAGAAGACAGAGCATCACTTGCCCCAGAGCCCCTATCTATACCTTGTGGCTAATAGCCACCGATGGACCTCTGCTCCATATGCTTATCTAATTCCCTTTTGAAGCCGTCCATGTTTGTAGCCGCCACCACCTCCTGTGGCAGTGAATTCCATGTGTTAATCACTCTTTGGGTGAAGAAGTACTTCCTTTTATCCGTTCTAACCCGACCGCTCAGCAATTTCATTGAGTGCCCACAAGTTCTTATATTGTGAGAAAGGGAGAAAAGTACCTCTTTCTCTACCTGCTCTATCCCATGCATAATCTTATAAACCTCAATCATGTCTCCCCTCAGTCGTCGTTTCTCCAAGCCCTAAGCGCTTTAACCTTTCTTCATAGCGAAAGTGTTCCAACCCTTTTATCATTCGAGTTGCCCTTTTCTGCACTTTTCCCAAAGCTATAATATCCTTTTTAAGGTGTGGTGACCAGAACTGCACACAGTATTCCAAATGAGGTCGCACCATTGATTTATATAGGGGCATTATTATATTGGCTGATCTGTTTTCTATACCCGTTCTAATAATCCCCAGCATAGCATTGGCCTTCTTTATTGCAGTCACACACTGTCTAGACATTTTCAGTGAGTTATCTACTACGACTCCAAGATCTCTCTCTTGATCAGTCTCTGCCAGTTCAGACCCCATCAATGTGTATTTATATTTAGGATTTTTGGCTCCAATGTGCATCACCTTGCACTTGGCCATATTGAACCCCATTTGCCATGTTGACGCCCACTTGCCCATCCTTAACAGATCCCTTTGGAGTGCCTCACAATCCTCACTGGTTTTCACCACCCTGAGTGGATGAGTTGTGAGTTGTTGCAGAGTCCTGGTTGCTTGAGATAGGGTGTGAAAGGGTCATTGGTTGACTCTGATTGAGTGCCTGGGTGGGTCTCAGTGAGGTTGATAAAACGGAACATAGGCTGTGGCAAATAAAATGCAAGTCTGTGATCAAGCAGGCAAAAAGGGAATATGAGGAGCATATAGCAAAAAACATAAAGACCAACAATAAAACTTCCTTCAAATACATTAGAAACAGGAAACCAGCCAGGGAGGCAGTGGGGCCCTTGGATGACCAAGGGGTAAAAGGAGTACTGAAGGATGATAGGGAAATGGCTGAGAAGCTGGATGCATTTTTTGTCTCTGTCTTCACTGTAGAAGATGAGAAGTGCTTGCCCACTCCAGAACCACAGATTTTGGGAGAGGTATTAAAAGACCTGAGTCAGATTGAGGTGACAAGAGAGGAGGTCCTAAAACTGATAGACAACTCAAAAACTGAAAAATCACCAGGCCTGGATGACATACATCTGAGAGTTCTGATAAAATTCAAATGTGAACTTGTGAATCTCCTGGCAAAAATATGTAATCTTTCCTTAAAATCTGCCTCCATTCCTGAGGACTGGAAGGTAGCTAATATCACTGCCATCTTTAAAAAGGGTTCCAGAGGAGATCCAGGAAATTACAGGCCAGTCAGTCTGATATCGATATCGGGTAAGTTGGTAGAAACTGTTATTACGGAAAGAATTAGTAGGCACATTGATGAACAAAAACTATTTAGGCAGACTCAGCGTGGGTTCTGTAAGGGAAGATCTTGTCTCACTAACCTGTTAGTTGTTTTTTTTGAGGGAGTGAACAAACATGTGGACAAGGAGGACGCAATAGATGTTTACCTGTACTTCCAGAAAGCTTTTGATAAAATGCCTCATCAAAGGCTCCTAAGTAAGCTCAATAGTCATGGGATAAAAGGACAAGTCCAATTCAGGGTCCTGGTGCTGACCTTTAAAGTCCTATATGGCTTCGAACCAGCATACCTTAAAGACTTCTTTTCTTGTATGAACCTACCCAACTGCTATGGTCATCTTCTGATGCCCTGCTTCGGGTGCCCTTGTCTTCTAAATTTAGGCAGCTGGCAACCCAGGGGAGGGCCTTCCTGGTCATCAGGGCACCCAAAACTGTGGAACTCTCTCCCCAGAACATTCGTCTGCCCCGTCACTGTCTTCTGCCAGTCTGTGAAGCCTTTTATGTTTTGTCCCACGTTCCCTCAGTAACCGTTCTGTCCTGCCCTATGTTTTAATTACTGTCTCTGTGTTTTTATATTATACACCAGGTTTTAGTTGGTTTTATGGTGTGTTTTATAATGTTCTCCTTTTAACTGTTGGTGGCCCTGGTTGGGCAGAAGTAATAATTACTGGGTGCTGTCAAGTCGCAACCAGCTGATGACGACCACACAGGGCCGTGGGGTTTTTGACGCGAGAGGTCAGCAGAGGTGGTTTGCTATGCCCTGCCTCTGTGTAGCAATCTACACCTCCCTTGGTGGTTTCCCATCCAGTTACTCACTGTGACTGACCTTGCTTAGCTTCCACGCTCTGATGAGATTAAGATAGGCCTGGGCGGAAAGGCAGGGTATAAATTTTGTGAATAAATAAAAAATGTTCCGAGTACGGATGAAATTTGAACTGGGAATTCCCAAATCTCTTAGTGTTGGGTGTTACAAGTCAAAACACTTCAGTATTTACAGGGTTAATGATGTTTGTTAAGTCACATGTTTGTCTGTAACCAATCTGTTTAGACGATAGAGTGCCCGGGAACTTTGGAGCTAATTTGCTAGTCTGATTGGAACCAAGGTGTCAAGTATTTAGCATATTGGCTTCTCTTCCCGTTCTTTGTTCTGACTGAGAAGGAGACGCCATTCGGCTCTTCCCGTTTTACCTTTTAGCTGTAAGGATGTAGCCATATTAGCTCTTTGTTATTTTATATCCTGTGTACCTTTTTCCCATGTTAGGTTTATAGTAAACTTTTATATTTTAAAACACACCATGGACTCAGTCTCTTAATACTCTGCTGACTTACTCAAAAAGAATCCCAACAGTTAGTCACTTTGCTATGCTGGTTCCTGTTCTTGGACCTCTTGGGCTCTTATCTAAAAGACTGCGGACAACGGACAACATTCAAATAAAGTCATCAATTAAATTTAGATATCACTAAAACAATAAACATTTAGCTCATGTACCTGCTTGACCTTACAAGGACTGTTTGATCCCAAATGGACCTGCTTGGTAGCTGGGATCTACTTCGAAATCCCTGCTCCGTACATCTTAACCCACAGAAGCATGGCAGGTGGTCACGAAAGACATGGCCTTCTTATTGGTGGCACTTAAATCATGGAATGCCCTCCCCACAGCTGTTCATCTAGCACCTAGTCTTGACAGCTTTAGATGCCTGATGAAAACTAGTCTGTTTTCTGAGGAGTTTTTGTTGTTGTTGTTGATTTGTATATGTCTCCTTCTAGTTCCTGATTGGTTTTAACTGTGAGTTGTGCCAGCATTTTTATGACAATGGCTGTTCTTTTGACTGATGCTTCTATTGTGCATAAACTTTATTCTGTTTAGATTGTTTTACATCTTATGGAAGCGTCCTCATAAGATATGGCTCACAGAATATAGTTTCTAAAAACTAAACAAACTAACCCTTGGCACTGAAAGCCAACCAAAATAAAAATGTCTGGAAGAATGTTCATAAAGACCGTGGAAAAGCAGAATATCACACCTGTGGAATCCCATTATTGGCTGAGTTATTATTTCGGAGCTGATCAGTTGAAAGCAAGAAGATGGGCCTTGTGACCCTGTATGGTGTAATGGCTAGAGTGTTCAACTTGGATCTGGGATGCCCAGGTTTGAATCCCCACTCTGCCATGGAAGCTTGCTGGGTGTCCTTAGGCCTATCACAGTCTTTCTGTCTAAGGTTGTTGTTAGGATAAAATGGAGAAGAGGGGAATGATGTAAGCCGGTTTGGGTCCCCCTTGGGGAGAAAGGTGGAGTATAAATGAACTAAATAAAGAGGAGGAAATTAGATTTATACCTCACCCTTCGGTTGGAGTCTCAGAGCAGCTTACAATCTCCTTTCCCTTCCCCTCCCCACAACAGACACCCTGTGAGCAATGGTCCCTTTAAGCTGTGGAGTCTGGTGAGCAAAAATTCTACTTTGTGAGCAATGCTCCCTCTAAGCTATGGAGTCATGTGAGCAAAAATTCTACTTTGTGAGCTACTGGCATTAAAGTTGTGAGGGAGCGATTTGGCTACTGCATAAATTAGTTTGCTCTAGAACCATCCTTCCCGAGCTAAGAGGAAAAATTGTGAGCTGGAGGCTAATAAACTGTGCGCTAGCTCACACTAACTTAGCTTAGAGGGAACACTGCCTTTGAGGTAGTTAGGGCTGAGAGAGCTCTTTCGAGAACTGCTCTTTCGAGAACAGCTCTGAAAGAACTTGTGGCTGACCCAAGGTCACGCCAGCAGCTGGATGTGGAGGAGTGGGGGGTCAAAACTGGTTCTCCCAGATTCGAGTCCGCGCTCCTAACCACTACACCAAAAGAAATGAACCCTTTTGTGGCATTCCACATCGGAGGCCAAAGAAGAAGTGGCAAAACAGAAGGGTTTCTTCTGGCACCTGTATTAATGAGGTTTGCAGTACAATATATTTTAGGTATTCTAGTTAGAAATAAAGACCTTCTTTCTCTGAGTGAGGGACGGTTAATGCAAAATTCAGTGAGCCTTGACTATTTCATTTAGAACTGTTGGAATCTCATATTAAAACTGAAGCTTCTAACTGTCTGCAGGAACCATGCTGGGTTTCCGTCGATGGATTTTCTGGTGCCCATTTAGGGCTGCCAAGTCGCCCCGGGGGGAACCCCGCCCCGGCGTGCGTGTCACCAGGAGTCCCCCGCGGAGGAGTCTCCCGGACCAGGAGTCCCCCGCGGAGGAGGTAAGTGCCACTTGGCAACCCTATGCCCATTTGCTTCTTCAACAAAATCTTTTCCCCAAAAGAGACACTTCAGAAGAACCCAGGAGGCATTGTTCATGAGTCTGCGGGGATGACCCATTCGGAAACAGCAGCCTCCATGGCAGGAGAATGCTTGACTTGCAACCTACCAACATTTTGTGACTGGCCCCAGTAGACCACGAAGGCAGCCATTTTATGGTGGTGCCCATTTAGGGTTGCCAGCCTCCAGGTGGTAGCTGGAGCTCTTCCGCTATTACAACTGATCTTCAGCTGACAGGAATCAGTTCACTTGAAGAAAATGGCTGCTTTGGAAGGTGGACTCTATGGCACTATATCCCATTGAAGTCCCTCCCCTCCCCAAACCCCGCCTTCCTCAGGCTCCACCCCCAAATCTCCAGGTATTTCCCAGCCCGGAGCTGGCAACCCTATGCGCACTCCCCGTAAGAATCCAAAAACGATCACAGTCTCAACAAGATCGGGAACCCTTGTGCAAGCCGATATGGTTGCACAAAAGGGAGAGGAAAGCATTTAGAAGAACTTGTACAAAGCAGGGGGTGCAGAGACAACCATAAAAGTAAATGGAAGCAGCATTGTTGCTGTTTCAGGTAAATGGAGGAAAGGAAACCTTTTTCTTTGCCAGAAGCATCCAAGGGGAGCAAGAGACCGCTTTGCAACATCTTTATGCAGTCAAAGGCATAAAGTGTGTTTCTGGGATGAGGGGCCTGGAGGGAGGGTCTTCTGCGTTTCCCCAGTGCTTTGCCTCAAGAGCCTCGCCTGAAGTAACATCACCGCCTCTAGTGTTGAAAGAAAACCACCAGTTCCATGCTCTGTTTTGCTTCTCTCTTCCCCATTTTTCAAGATCAAAAGCCGTCCGGGCCCTATCTCTTACCGTCCCCCAAAGCAACTGCGTTGAAAACATTTTCCCCTTCACCCAACCCCAGTCCCCTTTCTCCTGACACACAAATACACGCTTTCCGTACTTCTGTGGGTTGTTTTTTTTTTAAAGATTCCTTTCTCTCCCTTTTTTTCATTCCCCTCCCTCCCGTTTTTCTCCCCACCCCCCTTTTTGGCTAAACCCTCATTAACTCCACTCACGCTGTCTCACTCTGTTTGCTGATGCTTAAGTAGCACTTAAATTTTTTCCCCTCTTTTCTCCCCTCAGAAAAAAAGCAACCAATTAGCACCTCATCAGCTTCAATTAGAGGAGACAAAAGCCGTGCAGGGATAACTCAATGAGAGGGGATGGCATAACATCATGTAATCACTTAAGACAGCATTGACTATTCAGGGCTCGAAGAGAGCCGGGCCTATTCACCCTTTCTTGCCTCCCCTATGGATGCATTTAGGATGGCTTTGCTGGGAAGACGGGCCCCCCAGAAGTCTCAGAGGACCTCATTCAGGGGCTACCTGTTTACAGCTCAGGGAGCAGAAGGGCCTAAACAATCCTATATTGTACGCTCTGTGCTTCCTTAAACCTAGGCCTCAACAAAAAACATGTTTTCAGTGGCCCGGGCGGACAAGTTAAAGGCCGCCTTTCTCCTCATTAAGTGCCCTCCTTGTACTGTCTTCTAATTACAGGGGAAGGGCAACAATGTATTTCTTCCCCCAACGAGAGTTCTTTGGAGCAGTTAATTTGGTGACTGTACTAAATGCCTTTAAACATTAATTAGTGTGGAAGGAACCCTAATTTCCTCAGCCGCCATTCCCTCCCCCTTGTTTTCACATAGGCTTGGATGAATCTCCATAATGAAATTACCTCATTAATGCCTTTCTTCTTGCACAGTAACTCATTCAGGAGTTCCCATTTAAGTTTTAATTTGATGCTGTCAAAAGCAAAAGGGGGGGAGGAGAGTCTTCATGGTTTGATTACTGCTTTTTCCCCCCCCTCTCCCCCTCAGCCTCTCTCTCTACCAAGTGGACAGATTTAAATTATTAAGATGGAAAGTAGCAAGTTATAATTGGATACAAGCAGCACTTCAGAGAATATTAGACGCTTTCCAAAGCTGGCCTATGTGGTCTTACCAACTATTAACTGCATACACTGTGTTACTTGGTGGGTTTTCTTCTCCCCCGGAATTAACCGCACCTTCGGGTCTGGGAAGCAAAAGAGATGGTTTGGATAAACAAGAATTAAAAAGATTTGCAGTTAAATCAACGCGGCCTTGATGAGTTCAGACCTTCCTTTTGTCTTGGCCTCATCATTTGTGACCGTTGTTAAACTGGGGCGCCGTTTTATGTTACAGCCGACTTAAGGGCCAGTCTCCTGTTGAATGGGCGACTGAAGAGAATGTTAGAGATTTCCAGGGCCCTTGTAAGCTAAATTACACCATTCTAAGCTCATTACTTCAATGGATTTAGAAGGATGTTATCTCTGCTTAGGATGGCCCTGTTATGTATTTAAAAGATTTATGTCCCGACTTTCTGTTTTTTAAAAAATACGCAAAGTGGTAAACAATAAACATAAAACTTCTCAATGTACAATACACGCAACAGCAACAAACCGCCGATTAAAATCAATAGCATCCATAAACCAGCACTCACAATTGGGAAGCATATCTCAATGTAGCAACAGCCAATTTTCTGCCAAGGTCCTCTGGAACAAATGTTTAAAAACAACTTCCAAAGGTCGCCAAGGATGGTATTAGCTATACTTCCTCATGGATGGAGATCTATAAGGTCATTGAGAAGTCTTTGTCGTGGATTTCTTCCATGGGTCAGATAATGTGGGTTCCTCTTTGAAGCCACATCAACTTTTTCAGTACCCAGATAAGTTCAAGTTGGGGTGGCTCTCATGTTTCTTGTCTATGCTGGGGGGCATGTCCCTGTTTTGATTTTGCTTTTCCCTTGTGTGAATGAAATTCATGAGTCTTTGTTTTCTCACCATTTTGTTTCCTCGGGCTGAATTTTCTTGTCCAACTGACATATTTATCTATGTTGTTTTTTAGTATATAGCATATAAAAGCTGTATAAAAAATGTCACATAGGTGATGTAAAAACACAATGAAGAAAAACAAATGAATAGACTGGCAAAGTGCAGTCCTAAACAGAGTTATGCTCAGGATTTGGGGTCCAGAATGGACTCAGAAGGGTGTAACTTGAGGGTTGCCAGCATGGCACCAGGAAACACTGGGAGATTTTGAGAATGGTTACAAGATGGCATTTCAGGGGAATGTGATGTCACTTCCAGGTGACATTCTAGAAATCCCCCCAGTTTCTATGGTCATTGGAGATTGGGGAAATTCCTAGAGCTGCATGGATGATGGGACACCACTTCTGGGTGGAAAGTCAATGGTTATGATGTCACTTCCAGGTGATACTTTAGGAATCTCCTAATCTCTATGGTCTTGACCATAGAGATGGGGGAGGGATTCCTGGCGTGTGACTTATACTGCCCTTCCTCCCCAATTTTTCTCCCACTGCTCAAATTAACAAAGGCAGAGCACTGAGAGCGAGGGGTGGAAGATTGCCCACTGTCACCAGGCAAATGGTTAACCCATGTAACTGTTTAGGATTGCACTGTAATGGCTTGATTCAGCATAAGACAAGCTCATGCACATTCTTTTGACCCTTGCTGATTTCAGAGCCTATAAGGGGGGTGGGAATCAATATTATCATCCCTATTTTTTCATTCCAGGGCTAACAACAGTGTGTGTGTGGGGGGGGAGAGAAATGTTAATATGCAAAACTATGTAGGGGTGCATGTTAGGGCTGCCAAATGCAGCCGGGGGGCGGGGAATCCCCCGTTTCGGAGCCCCGATTCCCGGCGCGCCGGAATCGGGGCCCGGGGAAAACCCCACCTCCGCGTGCGCGCCACCCGGAAGTGACGTTGCACGCTGGGGGCAGAGCCACACCGTTTGAGGGGAAAACAAAGAGTTTTCCCCTCAAACGGCGTGGCCCCGCCCAGCGTGTGACGTCACTTCTGGTGACGTCCTGGCGGCGCGCGCGCGCATCCACGAGCGTCTCCCAGAGCGGACAGAAGATCCCCCGACGGCAGGTATTTTTAATTTGGCAACCCTAGTGCATGTGCTTATGGACTAAACCTTCTCTCCCCTCCCCATGCAGCTACTTTCTCAGTATGAGGCCCGAAGAACTGCAATTTAGCTTTATAAGATGCTTGAAATCTATTGAAGATCCTCCAGTGTCTCAAGGCCTGTTCCAGCCACTACAATTTTTGCACTCTGGCTTTGCCTGTAATGGGAGAGCACTCTATCCAACTGCATGCTCACCCTTTTGTGTGACAAAAGGGCAACAGGCATATTTTACAGCTTTGGCGTGCATCAATAAATACCCTCCCAAGTCTGAGTTTCTATCTACAGAATCTGGAAAAGAAGAAGAAGAAGAAGAGATTGGATTTATACCCCGCCCTTCACTTGGAGTCTCAGAGCGGCTTACAATCTCCTTTCCCTTCCCCTCCCCACAACAGACACCCTGTGAGGCGGGTGGGTCTGAGAGAACGCTGACACAAACTGCTCTTTTTCAAGGACAGCTGCGCCAGAGCTTGTGATTGACCCAAGGTCACATCAGCAGGTGCAAGTGGAGGATTGGGGAATCAAACCCAGTTCTCCCAGATTAGAGTCCGCACACTTAACCACTACATGTGTTTTCCTATTTAGACAAAATAGTAACTGGGCATAGCATGATCTTCCCTGCTGTGTGGTTGGATCACAAAACCATAAGAACTGAACAGGCTCTAGTGCTTTCACATGCTGAATAATGCACTTTTAATCCACGTTGCAACTGGATTTTACTGTGTGAAATGGCAAAATCCCCTTGCAAACGATGGCTAAAGTGCATTGGAAGTGGATTGAAAGTACATTATCGAGTGTGAGAAAGTGCCACGCCGAGTCAATGGCTTCACAGAGGGCTCAACAAAACAATGTCACGTTCTTGTTTTAATATCACAGCCTTTACAGAAAGAACACAAAAACGTTAGTTCATCATGATCCAGAAAGAAAGCAAAAACTCCAAATCATTTCATTTTCAAAAATAGCATCCCAGAAATGATTTTTTTAAAAAAACAATTTGACTGAAAGTCATTATTCTTCTGCCAGTCTTAGACAAGTCCAAAAAAGTATCGCTAACAGTCCGCAGCCATCGCCTTACCGGTGGCTGTTTTGTGACGGCAGGGCTGTGGGCTCTGGGCAAAAGAAGGGGCTCCACGTGGCGCCATGGTGGCGTGGCTTCAGCCAGCAGTTCCTGGGGCCTTCGGGTGGCTGGGCGGACTCCCAGGCTTCTGGCCAATCATTGGCTGTTTGAAGAAGAAGAGATTGGATTTATACCCTGCCCTTCACTCAGAGCGGCTTACAATCTCCTTTCCCTTCCCCTCCCCGCAACAGACACCCTGTGAAGTAGGTGGGGCTGAGGGAGCTCTGAGAGAACTGCTCTTGAGAGAACAGCTTTGAGGGTACCGTGACTGACCCAAGGTCACCCAGCAACTGCATGTGGAGGAGCGGGGAATCAAACCCGGTTCTCCAGATCAGAGTCTGCTGCTCTTAACCACTATACCAAACTGGCTCCTCTCCCTGGGCTGGGCTGGGGTCAGGCCTGGGTGAGCATCAGCCCCACATTTCCCTTATTTAATGCCCAGCAGCCTGTGGCCGGTCCTCTCCTCTGCTTTGGACACTCCCCCCCCTTTTTGTTGATTTGGTTCCTGTGTGTGTAATCTCACTTAAATTGTTTTCGTCACAGCTTTATGGAGGTTTTAGGCATTGGGCTGGATCCATTTGTGGGGAGGCTGTGCCCCCACAGTGCCTGCCTCCCTGGGTGGGACCCCCTTATGGGGTCTTGGGGGTCAAGGCCTTTAGTGGCATGCCCAGCTCAGGGGTGGTGGCCTGGCTCCACTCCCGGGTGGCTGGTGCCTTTGTGGGACGACCTGCTTGTCACTCCTGGTTTTCCCCAGCACGCGGGCTGGGCTGGGGTTCATCGGCCGACAGTTGGGTCACCGGATGCTTGGAACCTGCCCTGTGTGGCACCAAATCCTCCGAGTCCTCCTGCCGTCAATAAATCTGCGGCCTGTTTTAGCTCCGGTCTTCTGTCTTTGTGTTTATTCGTTGTAATTCTTGCTTTCTTCCTCGCTCGGTGCCCCACACTGTCCTCAGGAACGCAATCACAGGAGTTTCCCCGCATCCTTATAATGCAATCAGGGGTCTTTAGAAAGAGTTGGATGCCCTCCAAAACCTCGCTATTTGTAGTCATGGGGCTCCCCACAGATTTGGTACAATCTCTGTTATCTCCTTCACTGGCATGAAAAAGAACTACCATCTCTGCTTTATTTTATTTTTTTAAATTGACTCATAGAACGCACTTCATATTTTTCGTATTATCAAGATTCTTCGGCTAAAAGTTTCTCCAAAAACATATTTATCAAGGCAAAACAGATAAGCTTTTTGCTGCAAGGCTATTGAGCCGTAAGTGAATCCATATGCACCTGACATTTCTTGGCACCATAGACCTGACATTCTGCTTTTCAGGCCTTGCTGTTGAAGGAAGATCCTGGTGCTGTTAGGGGGGGGGGTCATCGACAGGCTGCAGCAGAGGTTGCGGCTTCTGTACATTTAAGTTCAATATGAAATTGCTGGGGAGGGAAGGCGGCAGGGTATAGCCTGATCTTGTCTGATCTTGGAAGCTCAGCAGGGCCGGCACTTGGAAGGGAGACCACCAAGGAAGATTCTGCAGAGAAAGGCAATGGCAAACCACCTCTGCTTCTCACTTGCCTTGAAAGCCCTTTGCTGTGGTCGCCATAAATCTAAGCTAAGCAGGATTGGTACTTTGATGGGTGTTAAGCAGGGCCAGTACTTGGAAGGGAGACTGTAATGTATCCAATCCAGACAAGTCCAGAGACAAATGTCGAGCTTCGCTCCAAGAGACAATAAACTACGCGGATCCTAGGCTGCTCCAATCAGGGGGCTAGGTTCCCGGCCGAGAGCCTATGGGACTCTCGGCCACTGTAAATAACCTATAGGGAAGTAGGGGTGTGTTTTGGGTGGCGGTTTCTTGGGGGATATAAGCCGGCCTGCGAGCTGGCCAAAGTTTTCTTGTTCCGGATAGAATAAAGTACGCTTTGCTGAAATCACTCTCCGTTTGCGTACTTTTCAGAGACCACCAAGGAAGACTCTGCAGAGAAAAGCAATGGCAAACCACCTCTCTTTCTTACTCACCTTGAAAGCTCCTTGCTGGGGTCGCCATAGGTTTAAGCTATGCAGGGTTGGTACTTGTACGGGAGCTAAGCGAGGACAGTATTTGGATGGGAGACTATCAAGAAAGGCTCTGCAGAGGAGGACAACGACAAATCTCCTCTTGTTCTTACTTGCCTTGAAAGCCCCTTGCTGGGTTGCTATATGTATACAGGGTTGGTACTTGTATGGGAGCTTAGCAGGGTCGGTACTTGGATGGGAGACCACCAAGGAAGGCTCTGCAGAGGAAGGCCATGACCAACCACCTCTGCTTCTCACTTGCCTTGAAAACCCCTTGCTGGGGTCACTATAAATCAGTTGTGATTTGACAGTACTTCACACAAGCACACAAACACACGCATGCACACAAAACTGCTGAATTAGAATGACCAGGAAATCCGACACTATCTAATTAGTTATCCCACACCAGAGTTATTGTGGGTGATCATAAGCTTTTCTCACTTGGCATGAAAACATTATACTCTGTCTTGAGTTTCATTTGAAAGTCTGACTACACCGTTTGCCCCTTTTTTCTCTCTGTGCCAATCACGCCTGTCTGTAATCTGTCCACAGAAGGCCAACATCATGCAGCTCATGAACAGGGCGATAGCCTGTGAACACATATGCCACAGCAGATCTCTTAAACATCCAAGGTGGCACAAAACTCCTTTCCTGTCATCAGCCTGACCATATTTAGAAGTCTCGGAGGAGAGTGAATTTTCTTAATTCCCGAATCTACAACTTGCTAGTGCCATCTAGTGGACAAGGAAGGAAGCAATAGAGGAGTTCTGGAGGCATTGGGGTGCAATCAGATGTCACATCAAGCCAATACGAAGCTTTGGTGTGCACTATCCCGGCTTGCTGCCGTGTGTGTGTGTGTGTGTGTGTGTGTGTGTGTGTGTGTGTGTGAAGTGCCATCAATCTACTTCTGACTTATGGCGATGCTATGACTTAATGACTTCCAAAACGTCCCCTCTATTTAACAGCCTTGCTCAGGTCTTGCAAACTGAGTTCCGTGGCTTCCTTCCGTCCATCTCATGCTGCCTTCCAACTTTTCCCAGCATAATCGTCTTTTCCGTTGATTCTTGTCTTCTCATGACGTGACCACAGTATGATAGCCTCAGTTTAGTCTCCTTTTAGCTTCTAGGGGGAGCACAGGTTTGTTTTGTCATACCCACACTCCTACCGCACACACGTCTTGCTCTAGGGATGGAAGAACTGATGCTAATTCCTCCCCACCAGCATTTCCCCTCTGTTCAAATCAAGTTGATTACAATATACCTTGACCCGGATAGCCCAGGATAGCCCGACCCTGTCAGATCTCGGAAGCTAAGCAGGGTCAGCCTTGGCTAGTATTTGGAAGGGCGACCTCCAAGGAATACCAGGGTCGTGAGGCAGAGGCAGGCAATGGCAAACCACCTCTGAAACATCTCTTGCCTTAAAAAGAAGGCTAGCTTGCCACCTAGTGGTGCATAATGCTAAAAGAGCTAGGACTTCTGACTGCCAGACAATCTTAGGATCTCCTGGCTATACTATACACAATAACAATTGATTGGCACAGTAATGAGATAATACGGAGAACAAGAAAAACTGTGAAAAAGTGACGCTTAATATATGTCTTTAAAGAATCATAGAAAAGTGAACAAAAATAATATACATAATCATAGAAGAATATATTGACGATGATCTCCGGAATGTCTTGCCTTTTTGAAGGAAGACCTTCTGAACAAAGATGTGGGACAAAAACTGACTCTCAATACTTTATATCCTCTGGTGATATCTCACAATTATCAAAGAAGATTTTCAATAATCATACCAGCTGTAATGTATAGTAGAACCTGCCATGGGCTAAGATGATTGTGCCAGATATTCTCCAGTTTCAATTTTTGTATCAAAAGGTATTACTTTCAAAGGGCAGACATATTTCTTCTTCACGCAAAGATGAAGCATTACAATCATCTTAGCCCATGGCAGGTTCTGCTATACATTACAGCTGGTATGATTATTGAAAATCTTCTTTGATAATTGTGAGACGTCACCAGAGGATATGAACTATTGAGAGTCAGTTTTTGTCCCACATCTTTGTTCAGAAGAAGATCTTCCTTCGAAACGGCAAGACATTCTCGAGATCACCGTCAATATATTTTTCTATGATTATGTATATTATTTTTGTTCACTTTTCTATGATTCTTTAAAGACATATATTAAGCGTCACTTTTTCACAGTTTTTCTTTTTCTCCGTATACTATACACAATGCCGTACAATCATCATCATCATCATCATCATCATCATCATCATCATCATCATCATCATCATCATCATTATTATCAGAAGATCACAATATACATTGTAAGTTTGCATCCTTTACAAGCATTCTTTGCAATACCCTTCCCACTTTCTGAGTAAGATAAAGGACTTAGATCTCCACTTCCTTTCTACTGTGCCTGGCAAAGGAGTTTTGACTCTCAAAAGCTTACACCCTGAAACTCTTGTTGGTCTCTAAAGTGCTACCAGAGTCAAATCTAACTGTATGCCCACACCTGTACATCAGATACAACGGGAGTTAACTTTTCAGCCAGGATGCCTTCACCACACTGCACATGAGAAGGGCGGGCTAAGGACTGAAGGTGCATGCTCAGACCTGGAGACAAGCTGGGCTTGTGCACACTCATGATCAATGTCACCGTGATACGATGTCTGGATGCAGAGATCTGAAACCCCTTTTGTGTGTGTGTGCAAAAAGCTAAGAAAGACGGGAAAAGCCTACCTCTGTCAGACTGGAATTGGGGATTCTTCCAGATCATTCTGTTTGGGTGTTAGAATAATCTTAAGGGGAGTATTTTTACTGATTGCATTGAAGAGTGACGTCATAAGAACAAAAGAGGAGCCATGTCGGATCAGGCCAACGGTCCATCCAGTCCAACGCTCTGTGTCACACAGTGGCCAAAACCTAGGTGCCATCAGGAGGTCCACCAGCAGGGCACAAACTCCAGAAGCTCTCCCACTGTTGCCTCCCCCCTGGCACCAAGAATACAGAGCATCACTGCCCCAGGCATAGTGTTCCATCTATACCTTGTGGCTAATAGCCACTCACGGACCTCTGCTCCACATGTTTATCCAATCCCCTCTTGAAGCTGTCTATGCCTGCAGCCACCACTATTTCTTGTGGCAGTGAGTTCCACATGTTAATTACTCTTTGGGTGAAGAAGTCATTGCCTAATACTTCCTGAATTGGCTTTGTGTGCTTCAAGTTGGTCCAGTGCAGGAAGCTCTGCCTTCAGTGATGCCCTCTGAAAGCCGTATCTGGGATCATACACATGATGAGGAATGAAAATAGCCAGCAGCACTGGAAAAAAAGATGTTCTCACAACTAAAGTTTTTTTTTGCGGGAAGAAGAAATATGTCTGCCCCTTGAAAGTAATATCTTTTGATCCAAAAATTGAAACTGGAGAATACCTGGCACAGCCTTGCTATACATTCCTGCAGAGTTTTCTCCAAATTTTATTTACTAAATATAGGCAAGGCCTTTCAGTATCATCCTTCACGGTGGTATTATTGAATGGAATCTCCCCAGTGTTCTCCAAAGAAGCATTTCTATTTGATTTAACATTGGGATATCACATTCCCACCTCATCCCCAGTAACCGGACACTGTTTTTAGTTGCTGAGAAAATGTGGCTCTTCACCCATCTAGCCTAAGATAAATATCATGGCTGTTTGGGAGCTAACTTGGATGCAGTTTGAAAGAGATCATTGTTATCTGTGGATATCTACATAAAATGTAATGCCCGAATGGCTGATTCGTGGATTTCATCCATGGTTGGATGTCTGTATGTTAAATAAAACAGGGGGAAATAAGGAATTTTCCACCTGCAAGTCCTTGATTCCAGTAACATCCAGTTCTCAGAATATATGATGTTGTGAATTTACAGTAAACTGTTCTGTCTTAAGGGCTGAGTCTAAAATGGCATGCCAGAGGGGTGGGGTGGGGGAGCAGAACTTACAAGAGGAATGGTAACATTTCTTAAGGACTGTGAGCATTTTCTCTGTGGTGGGCCTTAATTGTTAAGGAAATGGTCCTGTCTAAGCACCCACCAGAGTTCAGATGAAGTAGAGTTGCCAGCCTCCAGGTGGGGCCTGGAGATCTCCTGGAATTTGAACTGTTCTCCAGACAGCGGAAGTCACTTCCCCTGGAGTAAAATGGCTGCTTTGGAGGGTGTGCCTCTATGGCACCATATCCCCAGGGAGCTCCCTCCCCAAGCTCTGCCTCCCAAAATGTCCATGGATTTCCCAACCCGGAGCTGGCAACCCTATGATGAGGTGATCCATCTGCCCAGGAGAAGGAAGGGGGCAGATACGGGTCACTGCGTGGATAAAACAGCGGTTTATATTCTGAACAAGACTAGAGGTGGCAGATGCACTGCTGTCAGTTGTCTGATTCAGTGAGAGCCAGTTTGGTGTAGTGGTTAAGTGCGCGGACTCTAATCTGGGAGAACCGGGTTTGATTCCCCACTCCTCCACTTGCACCTGCTGATGTGACCTTGGGTCAGTCACAAGCTCTGGCACAGCTGTCCTTGAAAAAGAGCAGTTTGTGTCAGAGTTCTCTCAGCCCCACCCACCTCACAGGGTGTCTGTTGTGGGGAGGGGGAGGGAAAGGAGTTTGTAAGCCGCTCTGAGACTCCAAGTGAAGGGCGGGGTATAAATCCAATCTCTTCTTCTTCTTCTTCTTCTTCTTCTTCTTCTTCTTCTTCTTCTTCTTCTTCTTCTTCTTCTTCTTCTTCTTCTTCTTCTTCTTCTTCTTCTTCTTCTGATTCACCTTGGATTAAGTCTTCTCTCTCTCTCCCTTCCTCTCTCTCTGGTGATGCACTGTGCCCTGACCTGGGTGCTCCTGACTAGCCTGGTCTCGTCAGATCTCAGAAGTTATGCGGGGTCAGTCCTAGTTAGTACTTGGATGGGAGACCCACAAGGAAGTCCCGGGTTGGTATGCAAAGGCAGGCGATGGCAAACTGTCCGTGTCAAACGCTGTCCAGTTGCTTCCGATTTTTGGCGACCCTATGAATTAACATTCTCCGAAACGTCCTGTCCTTAACAGCCTTGCTCAGGTCTTGCAGGCTGAGATCTGTGGCTTCCTTGATTGAGTCAATCTGTCTCGTGCTGAGTCTGTCGTCCTCTTTTCCTGCTGCCTTCCAACTTTCCCCAGCACTATCGTCTTTTCTAGTGACTCTTGTCTTCTCATGATGTGACCAAAGCACGATAACCTTAGTCATTTTAGCTTCTAGGCATAGGCGTAATCTTCGTGGGGGCGGTGGGGCGTCAGCCCCCGCCGAAATTTTCAGGAAGGTGCTCAGCCTCCCCCGGGAAATTGGAAAGTCTTCGGGCTTGATTTGTTCTAGAACCCCACCCATGGCAGACTATCTCTGCTCATCCATTGCCTTGAAAACCCCATGAGGGGTCAGCTGAAGCCGGCTGCGACTTGACGGCACTGTACACGCATACAACCCACTGGGGAGCAGCAGAGTAGAAGCGGCGCCTCTTTGCCTCCACCTGTGGGCGGGCTCTTTTTGTAGCAGGTACTCATTTGCATATTAAATGACACACCCCTAATGTAGCCAATCCTCCAAGAGCTTACAGTAGCTCCTGTAAGAAGAGCTCTGTAAGCTCTTGGAGGATTGGCTACATTAGGGGTGTGTGGCCTAATATGCAAAGGAGTTCCTGCTACAAAAAGAGCCCTGAGTCAAATCTAAATGAAGCAACATTCTTATGTTCTTATGTAAATATTTATGCAAAATAACACAAGCCCTCCAATGCTCTCTCCTCCGAAGGCAGCCAGTTAGGTTTGCCAGATCTGGGCAGGGAAGTCCCTGGAGAGTAGAGGTTGAGGAGGGTGGGGTTTGGGGATGGGAGAGACCTCAGCCGGGTCCAATGCCATGCTGTAACCAAATATATTAAACTCCGAAAAATGGGCTGCATCTCAGAGACTCCCAAATCATATAAAAGTCCCACCAATAAGAATCCACAAATATCACTCTATTGCAAACAGTACACCCTGTCGTCAACTACAGAATCAGTGCCAGTGAACTCACAAAATCAACAAAGGTCCAGTTGCCAAACTGACCAAATCGGATGTAATTAAGCAATCAAACTAACCAGTAGCCGAGACGTCCCATAAAATTGGGAACAATAAAATTCAAAAATTACAAGAACAGCGAGGAGTAATTACATCCAGAGACAACAGTAACAGCGACCCAAGGTCACGGTATAGTTCCCTTGTTTCCATAAGAGTTCTTCAGTCGCTGTGGAACAAAAATATGAAAACAAAACATACAGTAAAGTGCCATGGAAGCCATCCTCCAAAGCAGCCATTTTCTGCAGGGGAACTGTAGAGATCAGTTGTAGGCCAGTCCAGGTATCCACTGCCCCTGGAACTCTGGAGATGTAGGGAGAGTGAATGATATATTTCTTCCACCTCTGGTGTCATAAGGTAACAAAAGGACGCTGCAAGGCTGTGTGAGAATCTCTCAGCAGGGATGGTTAAGAACTAAAGAAGAGCCCTGCTGGGTCAAACCAATAGTACTTCTAGTCCAGCATCCTGTCTCACACAGAGGCCAACCAGTTCTTCTGGAGGGCCAACGGGCACGAAGGCCGAGGCCTTCCCCTGAGCAGTGTTCCCTCTAAGCTGAGTTAGTGTGAGCTAGCTCACAGATTTTTAGCCTCCGGCTCACACATTTTTGTCTTAGCTCAGGAAGGATGGCTCCAGAGCAAACTCATTTATGCAGTAGCCAAATAACTCGCTCACAACTTTAATGCCAGTAGCTCACAAAGTAGAATTTTTGCTCAGAAGACTCCACAGCTTAGAGGGAACATTGCCCCTGAGGCTGCCTCTATGCGACTTTCTCCTTCCCCAACATGAAAAGCAGGAAGCTCATATCAGCTACCACTGAACAGGTTTGTGTCCTGTCACACACACACACACCCCGCCCCAACTTTAGTATTTCTAAATATGTAGCACTGCAAGCCAAGAGGATGTATTTCATGGCAAGTTTGCACATTAGGCAAAGGGAAACCCAGATTTGCCATTAAACCTGTGAGAGCTGTGACCAGGGGTCCTTTCGTAGAAAAAGAGGTGCAGGAGCTCATTAGCATAACTTATTTGCGTATGCCTTACCCCCTGACATCACCGGAAGTGTGTCAGAAGGCAATACCCACCACTCAGGCTCCACTGGACTGTTTTGGATTGCTAGCTATTGTGTGTGTGGGGGAACGTGCAGATCTGTCCTCACAAAGGAGGGAGAGCTTGTACCTGAATAAAACTTGGTCTTAAAGGTGCCACTGGACTGTTTTGGACCGGGAGGCGGGGGGGGGGCTCTGCAGCTTACCTGGCTGCTTCTTGCTCTGACTGAGGGCTGCTGGGAGCAGGAGGTGTGGCTTATTGCATGTGCCCCACCCCCTGGGCTCTTTACTGCCGGAGCTCTGCTCTTGTGCGCTCCTGCAGGAAATGACCCCTGGCTGTGACCCACTTTGTGGTTCCAACCCCAGTCTGAGAACCAGCGAGTTAATATATTGGTGTAGTGGTTAAGTGCGCAGACTCTAATCTGAGAGAACCGGATTTGATTCCCCACTCCTCCAC